>NC_030810.1:48225961-48528992 GCF_001704415.2 Capra hircus
ACGTTCCAGGTTCCTACGCAATATTACCCTTTACAACATCGGGCCTTTCTTCTATCACTGGTCATATCCACAACTGGGTGTCGTTTTTGCTTTGGCTCTGCCTCTTCATTCTTTCTGGAGTTATTTCTTCACTGAGCTTCAGTAGCATATTGGTCTACCACCTGAGGAATTCCTCCTTCACTGTTCTATTTTTTTGCTTTTTCATACTGTTCATGGGGCTCATATGGCATGAATACTGATGTGTTTTGCCATTTCCTTCTCCAGTGGGCCACTTTTTGTCAGAACTCTACACCATAACCCGTCCATCTTGGGTGGCCCTATAGGGCATGGCTAGTTTCATTGAGTTAGACAGGGCTGTGGTCCATGTGATTAGATTTGTTAGTTTTCTGTGATTGTAGTTTCAGCCTGTCTGCCCCTGATGCCCTAAGTGCCTACCTTCTTACTGGGGTTCCTCTTATATCAGGAATGGGGTATCTCTTCATAGCCGCTCCAGCAAAGTGCAGTGGTTGCTCCTTACCTTGGACGTGGGGTATCTGCTCTGTGCAACACTGGCAGTTCCAGTGTTGCACAGCCACCACTCGCCGCTCCAGCACCACACATATATCTTTACACATAAAATTTAGTAACATTAGAACACGTTCCTGCCTGTCCTTGTCTACAAGTAAATATCATGAATTATGTCTCTCGCTTTCTCCAGAAAGTTGTTGTTGTTGTTGTTAAGTTGCTAAGTTGTATCTGATACTTTATGACTCCATGGACTGCAGCACGCCAGGCCTCCCTGTCCCTCACTGCCTCCTGAAGTTTCCCCTAGTTCATGTCAATTGATTCAGTGATGCTATCCAACCACATCACCCTCTACCATCTTCTTCTCTTTTTTCTTTCAATCTCTCTTAGCAACAGGATCTTTTCAATGACTTGGCTATTGGCATCAGGTGGCTAACGTACTGAAGTTTCAGCTTCAGAATCAGTGCTTCCAGTGAATATTCAGGGCTGATTTCCTTTAGGATTCACTGGTTTGACCTCCTTGCTGTTAAAAGGACTCTCAAGAATCTTCTCCAGCACCACAATTCAAAAGCATCAATTCTCTGGTGCTCGGCCTTCTTTATGGTCCATCTCTCACATCCATGTATGACTAC
The DNA here is from genome assembly GCF_001704415.2 of Capra hircus. NCBI lineage: Eukaryota > Metazoa > Chordata > Mammalia > Artiodactyla > Bovidae > Capra > Capra hircus. Next base: position 48,227,098 of record NC_030810.1, read on the forward strand.
TGGAAAAACCATAGCTTTGACTACATGGACCTTTGTTGGCAAAGTGATGTCTTTGCTTTTAATATGCTCTCTAAGTTTGTCATAGCTTTCCTTCCAAAGAGAAAATGTCTTATAATTTCATGGCTATAGTTGCCAAATGCCATGATGTTAGTTTTTTGAATGTGGAGTTTTAAGACAACATTTTCACTCTCCCCTTTCACCTTCATCAAGAGGCTCTTTAGTTCCTCTTCACTTCCCACCATTAAAGCAGTATTATCTGCATATTTGGGGTTGTTAATGCTTCTCCCAGCAGTCTTGATTCCAGCTTGTAACTCATCCAGCCTTGCATTTTACATGATGTACTCTACACATAAGTAAAATAAGCAGGTGACAGTATACAGCTTTATTGTACTCAATTCCCAATTTTGAACAGCTGGTTCTTCAATGTAAGGTTCTATCTGTTGTTTCTTGACCCATGTACAGTTTTCTCAGGAGACAGGTAAGATGGTCTGGTATTCCTATCTCTTTAAGAATTTCCCACATTTTGTTGTGATCCGCACGGTCCGTGGCTTTAGCATAGTCGATGAAGCAGAAGTAGATGTTCTTCTGTAATTCCCTTGTTTTCTCTATGGTCCAACAAATGTTAGCAATTTGATCTCTGGTTCTTCTGCCTTTTGTAAACCCAGGCTGTACATATAGAGGTTCTCATTTCAAGTACTGCTGAAGACTAGTATGAAGGATTTTGAGTAAAACCTTACTAGCATGGGAAATAAGCCCAATTGTTTGGTAATTTGAACAGTCTTTAGTACTGCCCTTCTTTGGGATTGGGATGAAAACTGACCAGAAAGACCTGGTCATTTAACAGTGTGGCTTCACTGGTCATTTAACAGTGCAACTTTACTGGTCATTTAACAATGTGGCTTCACACTGGGCAAAGTGTAGTACTCAGAATTTTCAGGATATAAAATATATTTATGTTAATCTTTAGAGAACTGAAAAGGCACTGTGTGTTCCACAGATCATCTCTTTGGACATCTGTTGTCAAGACATTAATGGAATTGTTATTCAAATCAGTCTTGCATAGAGCTTAGTGGACTCACAGACCAATCCTCTGGTTTTTTTCAAAGTCCCAGTAGATAGATTAGCAATAACTAACAAAAAACCAAAACAAAAAAACCCTTTGAGTTATACTATTAGAATGATGACGTAGAAATAGCCTACTATAAGTCTTTGAAGTAACTCTGCCACACTTATCCACTTATAAGATTGCAGTATTATATTGCTGGGGGAAATTGCAGAGATAAGTACTTAAATTAAAGAATTAAAGATGCAGAAGTGATTGCTATCCCATTCCTATTTTCTCTTCATATGTGATCCATGACTAAGCTTGGTATGCATTGAAAATAACTACATTTTCTCAAATGGATTCAGAGGCCAATGCCAATCAAAGCTCCAGTTCTGGACATTATATATTTTTTAAATTAATTAATTTATTTTAATTGGAGGCTAATTACTTTACAGTATTGTAGTGGTTTTTGCCATACATTGACATGAATCAGCCATGGGTATACATATGGCCCCCATCTTGACTCCCCCTCCTTCCACCCTCCCTTCCCATCCATCAGGTTTGTCCCAGTTCACCAGCTTTGACTGCCCTATTTCATGCATCCAACTTAGACTGGTCACCTATTTCACATATGGTAATATACAGGTATCAATGCTATTCTCTCAAATCATCCCACCCTCACCTTCTCCCACAGAGTTCAAAAGTCTGTCCTTTATATCTGTGACTCTTTTGCTGCCTCACACATAGGATCATCATTACCATCTTTCTAAATTCCACATATATGTGTTAACATACTGTATTGGTGTTTTTCTTTCTAACTTCATGCTGTTTGATAGGGTCCAGTTTCATCCACCTCGTTAGGACTGATTCTAACATGTTCTTTTTAATAGTTGAATAAAATTCCATTATGTGTATGTACCACAGCTTTCTTATCCATTCGTCTGCAATGGATAAGTTTGCTTCCATGTCCTAGCTATTGTAAACAGTGCTATGATGAACACTGGGGTACATGTGTCTCTTTCAATTCTGGTTTCCTTGGTGTGCATGGTCAGCAGTCAGATTGCTGGGTCATGTGGCAGTTCTATTTCCGTTTTTGTTTAAGGAAACCCCACACTGTTCTCCATAGTGGCTGTACTAGTTTGTATTCCCACCAACAGTGTAAGAGGATTCCCTTTTCTCCACACCCTCTCCAGCATTTATTGCTTGTAGAGTCTTGGATCACAGCCATTCTGACTGGCGTGAGATGGTACCTCATTGTGGTTTGGATTTGCATTTCTCTGATAATGAGTGATGTTGAGCCTTTCATGTGTTTTTTAGCCATCTGTATGTCTTCTTTGGAGAAATGTCTATTTAGTTCTTTGGCCCATGTTTTGATTGGGTCCTTTATTTTTCTGGTATTGTGCTGCATGAGCTGCTTGTGTATTTTTGAGATTAACTCTTGGTCAGTTGCTTTGTTTGCTATTATTTTCTCCCATTCTGAAGGCTGTCTTTTCACCTTGCTTATAGTTTCCTTCATCGTGTGAAAGCTTTTAAGATTAATTAGGTCCCATTTGTTTATTTTTGCTTCCATTTCCAATACTCTGGGAGATGGGTCATAGAGGATCCTGAAGTGGTTTATGTCGGAGTGTGTTTTGTCTGTTTTCCTCTAGGAGTTTTATAGTTTCTGGTCTTACATTTAGATCTTTAATCCATTTTGAATTTATTTTTGTGTATGGTGTTAGAAAGTGTTCTGTTTTCATTCTTTTACAGGTGGTTGACCAGTTTTCCCAGCACCACTTGTTAAAGAGATTATCTTTTCTCCATTGTATATTCTTGCCTCCATTGTCAAAGATAAGGTGTCCATAGGTGCCTGGAATTGTCTTTGGGCTTTCTATTTTCTTCCATTGATCTCTATTTCTATCTTTGTGCCAGTACCATACTGTCTTCATGACTGTAGCTTTGTAGTATAGTCTGAAGTCAGGCAGGTTGATTTCTCCAGTTCCATTCTTTCTCAAGATTGCTTTGGCTACTCAAGAATTTTTGTATTTCCATACAGATTTTGAAATTATTTGTTCAAGTTCTGTAAAAAATACTGTTGGGAGCTTGATAGAGAGTGCATAGAATCTATGGATTGCTTTGGGTAGTGTACTCATTTTCACTATATTGATTCTTCCGATTCATAAACATGGTATATTTCTCCGTCTATTTTTGTCATCTTCGATTTCTTTCATCAGTGTTTTATAGTTTTCTATATATAGGTCTTTTGTTCCTTTAGGTAGATTTATTCCTAAGTGTTTTATTCTTTTCAATGCAATGGTGAATGATATAGTTTCCTTAATTTCTTTTTCTGTTTTCTCATTGTTAATGTATAAGAATGCAAGCGATTTCTGTGAATTCATTTTATGTCCTTCAAATTTACTGTATTCATTGATTAGTTCTAGTAATTTTCTGGTTGCGTCTTTAGGGTTTTCTATGTAGAAGATCATGTCGTCTGCAAACAGCAAGAGTCTTCCTTCTTTCTTTCCCATCTGGATTTCTCTTATTTCTTTTTCTTTTTTGATTGCTGTAGCTAAAACTTCCAAAACTGTGTTGAAGCAGTGGTGAGAGTGGGCACCCTTTTCTTGTTCCTTACTTTAGGGGAAACGCTTTCAATTTTTCACCATTGAGGATAATGTTTGCTGTGGGTTTATCATATATGGCTTTTATTATGTTAAGGTATGTTCCTTCTGTGCCTGATTTCTGGAGGGCTTTCATCATAAATGGATGTTGAATTTTGTCAAAGGTTTCTCTGCTTCTATTGAGATTATCATATGTTTCCCCCCTCCCCAGCATATTTATTTATTTATTTACTTATTATTTTGCAATACTGTATTGGTTTTGCCATACATTGATGTGAATCTACCACAGGTGTACATGAATTCCCAATCCTGAACCCCTCTCACACCTCTCTCCCCATATCATCTCTCTGGATCATCCCAGTGCACCAGCCCCAAGCATCCTGTATCCTGTATTGAACCTAGACTGGCGATTCATTTCTTACATGATAGTATACATGTTTCAGTGCCATTCTCCCAAATCATCCCACTCTCTCCCTCTCCCATAGAGTCCAAAAGTCTGTTCTATACATCTTTCAATTTGTTAATGTGGTGTATCACATTGATTGATTTGCAAATATTTAAGAATCCTTGCATCCCTGGGATAGAACCCACTTGGTCATGATGTATGATCATTTAAATATATTACTGGATTCTGTTTGCCAGAATTTTGTTGAGGATTTTTGCATCTATGTTCATCAGTGATATTGGTCTGTAATTTTCTTTTATTGCGGCATCTTTATCTGGTTTTGGTATTAGGGTGGTGCTGGTCTCATAGAATGAATTTGGCAGTTTACCTTCCTCTGCAATTTTGTGGAAAAATTTGAGCAGGATAGGTGTTAGCTCCTCTCTAAATTTTTGGTGTAATTTAACTGTGAAGCCATCTGGTCCTGGGCTTTTGTTTGTTGGGTGATTTTTGATTACAGTTTGTATTCCTGTGCTTGGAATGGGTCTGTTAAGATTTTCTATTTCTTTCTGGTTCAGTTTTGGAAGGTTATACTTTTATAAGAATTTGTCCATTTCTTCCAAGGTGTCCATTTTATGGTCATATAGTTGCTATTAGTAGTCTCTTATTCTCCTTTCTATTTCTATGTTGCCTGTTGTAATTTCTCCATTTGCATTTCTAATTTTCTTGATTTGATTCTTCTCACTTCCTTTTGCTTGATGAGTCTGGCTAATGATTTGTCTATTTTATTTATCTCCTCAAAGAACCAGCTTTTACTTTTGTTGATTTTTTGCTATGATCTCCTTTGTTTTTTTTTTTTTTTTCCATTTATTTCTGCCTTAATTTTTAAATGTCTTTTCTTCTACTAACCCTGGAGTTGTTCATTTTTTCTTTTTCTAGTTGCTTTAGGTGTAAAGTTAGGTTATTTATTTGATTTCTCTCCTGTTTCTTGAAGTAGGCTTGTATTGCTATAAACCTTCCCCTTAGCACTGCTTCTACTGAATCCCATAGGTTTTGGGTTGTCACGTTTTCATTTTCATTTGTTTCAGTGCATGTTTTGCTTTCCATTTTGATTTCTTCTGTGATTTGTTGGTTATTCAGAAGCCTGTTGTTTAGGCTCTGTATATGTATATTTTTAATAGTTTTTTTTTTTTTTTCCTCCTGTAGTTGACAACTAATCTTACTGCATAGTGATCAGAAAAGAGGCTGGAAATGATTTCAATTTTTTTGGATTTACCAAGGCTAGATTTATGGCCCATGATGTGATCTATTCCGGAGAATGTTCCGTGTGCACTTGAGAAAAAGGTAAAATTAATTGTTTTGGGGTGAAATGTCCTATAGTTATCAATTAAGTCTAAATGGTCCATTAAAGTTTGTGTTTCCTTGCTAATTTTCTGTTTGGTTGATCTATCCATAAGTGTGAGTAGGGTATTAAAGTCTCCCACTATTATTGTGTTACTGTTAATTTTCCCTTTCCTACTTGCTAGTATTTGCCTTACATATTGTGGTACTCCTATGTTGGGTGCATATATATTTATAATTTTTATATCTTCTTCTTGGATTGCTCCTTTGATCATTATGTAGTGTCCTTCTTTGTTTCTTTCCATGGACTTGATTTCATCTATTTTATGAATGTCTATTTTATCTGATATAAGTATTTCTACTCTTGCTTTCTTTTGGTCTCCATTTGCAAGAAATATCTTTTTCCAGCCCTTCACTTTCAGTCTGTATGTGTCCCTTTTTTGAGGTGGGTCTTTTATAGACACCACATATAGGGGGTTTGTTTTTGCATCCATTCAGCCATCTTTTGGTTGGGGCATTCAACCTACTTACATTTAAGGTAATTATTGATGAATATGATTCCCATTGTCATTTACGTTTTTGTTTTGGGTTCAAGTTAATATGTTTCCTGCCTAGAGAAGATCCTTTAGCATTTGTTGGAGAGCTGGTTTGGTTGTGCTGAATTCTCTCAGCTTTTGCTTGTCTGTAAAACTTTTGATTTCTCCTTCATATTTGAATGAGGTCCTTGCTGGGTATAGTAATCTGGGTTGTATGTTTTGCTGTTTCCTCACTGTAAGTATGTCCTGCCATTCCCTTCTGGCCTGAAGAGTTTCTATTGAAAGATCAGCTGTTATCCTTATGGGGATCCCCTTGTGTGTTATTTGTCGATTTTCCCTTGCTGCTTTTAATATTTGCTCGTTGGGTTTGATCTTCATTAATTTGATTAATCTGTGTCTTGAGGTGTTTCCCCTTGAGTTTATCCTATTTAGGACTCTCTGGGTTTCTTGGACTTGGGTGGTTATTTCCTTCCCCGTTTTAAGGAAGTTTTCAACTATTATCTCAAATATTTTCTCATGTCCTTTTTTTTGTTTGTTTTCTTTTTGTTTTCTTTTTCTGACACTCTTATGATTCTAATGTTGGGACATTTAACATTGTCCCAGAGGTCCCTGAGCTTGTCCTCATTTCTTTTAATTTTTTTTTCTTTTTTCCACTCTGCTTCATTTATTTCCTCCATTCTGCATTCCACCTCACTTGTCCTATCTTCTGCCTCAGCTATTCTACTGTTGGTTCCCCAGACTGCTTTTTATCTCAGTTATTGTATTATTCATTATTGATTGCCTGCTTTTTATTTCTTCTAGGTCCTTGTTAAACTTTTCTTGCATCTATTCAATCCTTGTCTCTAATCTATTTACCTATAACTCCATTTTGTTTTCAAGATTTTGGATCCTCTTTCTCATCATTATTCTGAATTCTTTTTCAGGTAGGCTCCCTATCTCCTCCTCTTTGGTTTGGTTTGGTGGGCATTTGTCATGTCCCTTTACCTGCTGAATATTTCTCTGCCTTTTCATCTTGTTTAGGTTACTGTGGGGTGGCCTTTCTATATGCTGGAGGTTTGTGATTCCTCTTTATTGTGGAGCTGGCTCCCTGTGGGTGGGATTGGACTAGTGACTTGTCAAGGTTTCCTGGTTATGGGAGCTTGTATCAGTGTTTTGGTGGGTGGAGGTGGATCTCTTCTTTTTGGAGTGCAATGAAATCCAGTAGTGAGTTTTGAGGTGTCTATGGGTTTGGCAAGCCTTTGGGCAGCCTGTATTTTAATGCTCAGTGCTGTGTTCCTGTGTTGATGGAGAATTAGCATGATGTGTCTTGCTCTGGAACTCGTTGGCTCTTGGGTGGAGTTTGGTTTCAGTGTAGGTATGGAGGCTTTTGGATGAGCTCTTGTTGATTAATGTTCCCTGGAGTCAGGAGTTTTCTGGTATTCTCAAGTTTTGGATTTAAGCCTCCTGTCTCTGGCTTTCAGTCTTATTCTTACAGTAGCCTCAAGACTTCTCCATCCATACAGCACAGATGATAAAACATCTAGGTTAATGGTGAAAAAATTCTCCACAGTGTGGAACACTGAGAGAGGTTCACAGAGTTATATGGAGAAGAGAAGAGGAAAGAGGGAAATAGAGGTGACCAGGAGGAAAAGAGGGGGAATCAAAAGGGGAGAGACCAGTCTAGCCAGTAATCAATTCCCTAAGTTTTCTCCACAGCCTGGAACACCCAGAGAGATTCACAGAGTTAAGTAGAGAAGAGAAGGGGGAGGGAGGAGATAGAGGTGACCTGGAGGAGAAAAGGGAGAGTCAAAAGGGGGCAGAGCAATCAAGCCAGTAATCACATCCCTAAGAGAAAAATGGATACTGATAATTAGATTCTTAAAGGTACAAAATTGAGAACCAATACCAAAAAGAAAAGATTAAAAATCTACAGTAGAGGTTAGATTCTCAAAAATACAATATTAAAAATACAAAACAAAATCACTATATATATATGAAATTCACTTTAAATATAGGGTCTTTTTTTGCAAGGTAATAGGTTATAAAGATGAAAATTAAAGGAATAATAAAGAACTTAAAAATAAAATAAAATTAAAAAATGATAATAGTAAAGATATATCTGGGAATTTCTCTGGAGCTGTTGTGGGGAGTGTGGGGTCAGTTCAGTTTCAGATAGTTCCTTGTTCCAGCTTGTACTTCTCAAGGTCTATAGGCCCCTTCCAATGCTTAGTCAATGTTAACTACAGGGTTTTAATCTGTTGCACCTATCACTTCCAGAGTGTTCCCTCTTCTTTTTTAATTTTGGCTTCCTCTGTTTGCAAGTCTCTTAAGTGTCTGATTTCCGCCCTGAAACAAGGGGGCGAACGTGGTCGCTTATTTACTCTCACTTGTTCAATTGCGTTGTGGGGAGGGAGGAAGGAACACTGCAAACAAATATCACTGGCTTGTGTGGGGAGTGCTCTCAGTGTATGGACCACACTGGGTTTCCCCCAGCTCATGGTGGCATGTGCTTTCCGGGTCTCCACTGCTAAGGTGCCAGGTTGCTCTGCAGGGCTACTGTCCAATGTGGGCCCTGCGTTTTGTGCACTTCCGAGGTCTAAGCTGCTCAGGTTCAGGTTATTTACTCTGTAAGGTCACAGACTCGGTTGGGAGTGCGTTTTGTGCCCTTCTCAGGTCAGAGCAGCTCAGGCGACGAGGTGCTTGGCAAGCACACCATCCCAGGTGGGCCATGTGTCTTAATCACCTCCCTGGTCCTGGCTGCTCGGTGTCCTGGGTTCGCCATGAGAGCTAAATCTCCTTTGGTATTCGCTCAATCCTTTGTTCTGTGAGCAGGCCAGGCTGTGCTTTAGGTTAGAGCCTTTTGCAGGAAAGTTCTCTGTTTTTTGTTTTTTTTTTTTTTTTCTCTCTCTCTGGCTATCCCACAGTTTGGGTTGCTATCTCACGTTAGCTCCCTCAGGTTGGAATCAGGGCATTCAGACCCAGTCTTTACCCTAAGCCTGCAGCCTGCAACTTCCCGTCCAGCCCTTGCTCTCTGCTGGCAAATATGAGCATCTGGGCTACTTCTCTGCTGGGTGTTGCGGTTAGGAATGTATTCTGTGGGATTTTCTTTTTTTTTCTCCCAGTTATATTGCCCTCTGAGATTCCAAAACTCCCCACAGACCTGCAGGTGAGAGGGTTTCCTGCTGTTTGGAAACTTCTCCTCCATGACTCACTCCACAGGGCTGGTCTCTGTCCTTAACTCTTTGTCTCTCTTTCATATTTTATTCTACCTCCTTTTGAAGAGAATGGGCTGCCTTTCTGGGTGCCTGGTGTCCTCCATCAGTGTTCAGAAGTTGTTTTGTGGAAGTTGCTCAGCGTTCAAATGATCTTTTAATAAATTTGTGGGGGAGAAAGTGGTCTCTCCATCCTATTCTTCTGCTATCTTGGGATCAGCCCCCCTGTAGTATCTTTATGAAAGCAAATAATCATGGCCTCTAGTATTCATTATCGAGTTACTGACCCAGAGAGGGGGCAAATATGTTTTATTCTCATCCTTATTATAGTAGATAATCAGAAATAATGGTAGGGAAACAAAAAGTCTTGCCTTAGGCTATGTCATAGATCACCAATCTCTGTCATAATGTGAGCTGGAGAAATGTTGAGCTCCATGATATCTCAAAGAGCATCATGCTTGTTATTACATGGATAGCATTATGCTCATAAGACCTGGTGAACAGAATGCAGAAAAAACTCCATATACTTTAGAAGTCTGTCCATAGGTAAAGTTTCAACTTGTCTAGTTATCTGTTGCTAAGACAGTCTACTTTAAGGTGTGAAATACATTTCTGTGCCTTGCACCCCTGATGCAAATGAAAAAGCACAAACTTGGTATTTCTCATATTTTGAAGATAACATTTACCACATTTGAGAATGCTGCTCTGATTCATTTACTTATTTACATGCAAGGCTCAGCACTGAATTCATCTCTAAACAAGAAAAGTCTCAGCTTCAGTTCTACACTGGCTCAAATTGTTCAGCTACTGGGGCTTTATGATCTAGTAGACCCAATGTTATTGGAAGTATTGGTTAGATGGAGCAGTCATATGGAACTTCTAAAGCCATCATAAAAGTTTGACATAGACCTCCAAAGTTTTGAATAAAGCCATACATTTATCTACCAATAACTATTCTCCATTTGAAATATAGCTCTACTTTGTTGCTGGGAGTTTGTGGAACGAACACCTGTTCATGGGATACCACAACTATGCAACTTGTATTGCACATAATGAATTGTGTGATCTGATTCACTGAACCATAAAATTGGATGTGCACAGTAGCATTCCATTGTAAAATGAAAATGTTATATATTAGAACTTGGCCATATAGGTCCAGGAAGTCACAAATAAACTGTATAAACAGATGGCTCAAACTCCCATGGTACCTGCTTCCACTGCTTCACTGCCTTTCCCTAAATACAGATGTGACTTCATGGGGTGTTTCCCATGACCACTTAGTGGAGTTCAGAAAAGTTTGAGTCTAGTTTTCATTTAGACCTCCCAGATATACTGGTACTGGCTGGAAGTAGACTACCATTGCTTATAGCTGCACTTAATGATAGTTCTTGAAAAGAGTGGTTAAGTAAAACCTTTCTAGTGATTCATTTCCTATAGAAGGACAGCTGGCCTGAAATATGCACCTGCAATGATATATGGAGGAGTGGCTAATGAATTGGCTATCCAAGTCCCTGACAGACTTAAAAAAAAAAAGTAGAAATATTCTCCAATGAGATTTGTAGAAGAGGAATATGGATAGACATTTTAGTATGGACATAGTGTGGAGGCATTACACATCCTTGCTAAATTCCCATTAGAAAAATGTTTATATTCATGTAAGCCAGTAATCTAGTAGACAACTTGATCAGTCCTTTGGATAACAGTGTGCATTTCCCCAAGTCATATTTCTTACCTAAAGAGCCCATGAATGAATTGACCATGATAGAGATTATACATGTTTTTAACAATACAGACTTACTCTCTAACAAATTAATCTTTTAGAGACTGAGTCCCCAATACTGAATTATTCTCTAGGAATACTTCAGGCATCCATCTAGAAAGTTTGATTATTTTCCATCCTTTCATCATGGCTGAGAGCACTTTTTACTGTATAAGATAAACCACAAGAACTTCTACCAATACCAGTTTTCATAGACTTAGGTAATTCCTTATGTGTTACTATTTTATCTCACATACATTGGACCTGATTAAAGAACAAATTTTATGAGAAAGGCATTAGGTAAACATACACATGTCAGGAGTATTCACTAGTTACCACATGCTCAATGACCCCAAAGTAGTTGGTTTGATAGAATGAACCTCCTAAAGGATCAGGTTTGGTATCTGACTACAAAGAACTTCTGGGATTATAACCTTCAATGGGTAACAAAACATGCAATTTTCTTTCTTATTTAAATGGAGAAAAGTAAGACTTATTGAGGTGAAGTGATTGTTAAACTGATAAATCAAGTAAGTGATGTAACTGGGATATAGGCATATCTACAATTTTAAATTTATACCTTTAATTATGTAGGATCTGAAAATTTAAAATTCTACCCAATGTATCTATTGAACTTTAACCTCCATGAGTACTTTCAAAAGACCTTTTATTTTAGTCTCATCAAGCATTTTTCATTCTGGCCAAAAAAAAAAAAAAAAAGTATTTGTAAAAATTTATGTTGCAGATAGTGAAATGTCAGGGACACAGAAATATTTCTTTCAAGGAACCCACAGCGTAGTATATAAACTGTCAGCCTGCATGAGTTATAAGCATGTGACTGACTTCACTCAACAAATATTCACCAAATATTGACTATACAGAAGATATTGTAAGTACCAGGGGTAAACAAAGATGAAAAAAAATTATTTAATTACTTAATATCAAGAAATAGATGTGCTAGAAAACCATAATACAAGGTTCAGTTCAGTTCATTTCAGTTACTCAGTCGTGTCCGACTCTCTGCGACCCCATGAATTGCAGCACAACAGGCCTCCCTGTCCATCACCAGCTCCCAGAGTTCGCTCAAACTCATGTCCATCGAGTCGGTGGTGCCATCCAACCATCTCATCCTCTGTCGTCCCCTTCTCCTCCTGCCCCCAATCCCTCCCAGAATCAAAGTCTTTTCCAATGAGTCAACTCTTCGCATGAAGTGGCCAAAGTACTGGAGTTTCAGCTTTAGCATCATTCCTTCCAAAGAACACCCAGGACTAATCTCCTTCAGAATGGACTGGTTGGATCTCCTTGCAGTCCAAGGGACTCTTTAGTTCCTCTTCATTTTCTGCCATAATGGTGGTGTCATCTGCATATCTGAGGTTATTGATATTTCTCCCAGTAATCTTGATTCCAGCTTGTGCTTCTTCCAGCCCTGCGTTTCTCATGATGTACTCTGCATAGAAGTTAAATAAGCAGGGTGACAATATACAGCCTTGACGTACTCCTTTTCCTATTTGGAACCAGTCTGTGGTTCCATGTCCAGTTCCAACTGTTGCTTCCTGACCTGCATATAGGTTTCTCAAGAGGCAGGTCAGGTGGTCTGGTATTCCATCGCTTTCAGAATTTTCCACAGTTTATTATGATCCACACAGTCAAAGGCTTTGGCATAATCAATAAAGCAGAAATAGATGTTTTTCTGGAATTCTCTTGGTTTTCCCATGATCCAGCAGATGTTGGCAATTTGACCTCTTGTTCCTCTGCCTTTTCTAAAAGCAGCTTAAACATCTGGAAGTTCATGGTTCACATATTGCTGAAGCCTGACTTGGGGAATTTTGAGCATTAATACAAGGTAGAATATAATAAAGGATCAAGAAGAACACAGTGTGAAAATCTGGAGTTTATATCAAACTGTGTCACAATCCAAATTCTGATTATTCTGGGTGAATTTTTTCTTTTTTTGTTAGGAAAGGGCATACTCATTTGATATGTCATGCCTATCATTTATAGATGGCAAAACACAACAGTGGAAAAGGCTGACATACGATCCTTAAATTTTAACCTGTTGGCATCTGTCAAATAGCTTATAATTTAAGCTATTTTAAATATATGGTGATTACTTCCTTTTTCCTTTTAAAAGGAATAATTGATGGGTGTTTTCTTTTCAAGTAATAGGAAATGGAGAACCTTAGTACAAATCTCAAATTTTAATACAACACAACAGTTTAAGTCATTAATATAGCTCAATTGAGTTTCTTTTTAAGTATTTTGAAAATAAAGTTTGATGGAGGAGATGTAGGAGGGAAGTGGGATTTCCATGATCTAGAGAGAATTCTGCCCTAATCATGGTGAAATAAAGAGTATAGCTAGGCTATTGAGTCAGTGTGGGTAGAGTTGCGGAAGAGGAATTGTAAACTAACATTTTTTATATAAGCCCTAATTGGGAAGAATATGTGAAAACATGTATTTCCTATAGGTTTACCATTAATACCCTTGGAGTCAGAATAGAAAACCCAAAGTATTGAAGTAGATACTTTGGCCACAGAGTCAAGATCTTAACATTAATAAAATTGTACAGAAATTGATCAAAATTAATTTTTATTTGCTGATTTTGATTTATATTTCTTTAATTTTTATACTTTATTATTACTTATTTATACTTTATTATTACTGAGATGGTAAATTCATAAAAACTATTTGGTTTAATACTAGGAGTCATTAAGTGTTCAATTCTGTGCATTGAACCATTCTATTTTTTTCTGCATTTTAAAAGTCTTATGACATATTATCAAATAATTTTATGCCTGTATAAGTTTCATATAAAACATCTGAATCATAGGCAATGTCACTAGCATTGAAAACAATCTGGGGCTATTTTAACATTTTTAAAAATAACCTAATACATAATAAAATCAAGTTTGACTTTTTCAGAATTACTTTCCTGAAATAACCTCTGTAAAAATAACTTAATAATTTCTGAGAATTTACTTTCTGGACACCATGCTTAACATTTTGGAGCCTCTCAGGTGATGCAGTGGTAAAGAATCTGGCTGCCAATACAGGAGCCACAAGTTCAATCCCTGAGTCTGGAAGATATCTGGGAATAGGAAATGGCAACTCACTCCAGTATTCTTGCCAAGGAAATCCCATGGGCAGAGGAGCCTGGCAGGCTACAGTCCATCACAAAATGATTGTACACTACTGAGCTGTTGAGCACACTGCAGGCTAGTTTGAGTCTCAACACAGCTTCATTGTTATCTGATCCATTTTATGTATGTCTTCAGACTCAGAGTGATTACACTATTATTATGTTGTAGAGTCAATACGTTGCCAAAAGCAGTGGTTTTTATTTTTATATTTACTATGGGCCCTCTGTATTTCAGTATTTTCTCTTGACTTTCTGCTTTTCTTTATTTGTCATTTGGCTCTCCTAGCTTTCTTCCTATTTTAAGATCCCTATCTTCAAATCTTTATTTCTAGAACCATTAACTTATCTGTTAAAAATTTCTGTGTAGAAATCTTATTCATTTTTTAAGGTCTGGCATTTAGTACATAAACATTTATGATCTACAATTATAAATGTTACAGTATTATGAGATAAAAGTTAAATGCATAGATAACTGAAGTAATCCTTTTCCTAAACAAAACTAACTCCAACTTCTCTAATTTTGCAATTTATGCAAACAACAAAAATCAAACATTAATCTTCTAATATTACCTTATAGTCAAATTATCTTCACTTGACTTTATGCTCATATATTCCAATTACCAGTATTTATATATCATTTATTATATGATATATAACTTTTGTATATAATATATAATTTCACATGCTAGACTCTAGATGGTAGTCCCTCATTTTCCACAGTAGTTGCATCATGGATATCCTTATTTAACTTTATGATTTCAGATTCCCTTCATTTAGCATGTTTAGTATATTTATGTCAGATAAATCTTCACTAGGTATTAAAATGCCAAATACCTACTAAAGTTGTTTAAATAATTCTAATCTCTTTTCTTGAGTTAGGTTAAGAAAAGAATGAGCATTTGTAATGAAAACAATTTTCATATTTTAATCTAACAGTGAATTTCTGTCCTAGAGAGGTTTAAATTTAATATTTGATTGAATATGATATTATTATTAACTTCTTTGTCTTGAGATTTCCCAAGTGATGATATTTGCAAATGTTTTTATTAATTTTAACTGTATCAGCTGTTAAAAATAACTTTTTGTTTCAAGGTAATTATATATATGACCAGTAGTGACCACAGGACCCAAAAAAGTCAGTTTTCATTCCAATTCCAAAGAAGGGCAATTCCAAAGAATGTTCAAACTACCATACAATTGGGTTCATTTCATATGCTGGAGAGATAACCCTCAAAACCTTTCAGCTAGGTTTCAGCATACATGAATCAGGGACTTCTAGATAGATGTATAAGCTGGGTTTAGGAGAGGGAGAGGAACAAGAGATCAAAGTCACCATCCATTGGATCATAGAGGAAACAATGGAGTTCCAGAAAAACATCTGCTTCTGCTTCATGGACTGGGCTAAACCCTTTGACTATGTGAATCACAAAAAAAAAAAAAAAACTGTAGAAAATTCTTAAAGAGAAAGGAGTACCAGACCACTTTACCTATCTCCTGAGAAACAGGTATGTGAGTCAAGAAGCAGCAGTCAGAACCAGACATGGAACAACTGACTGGTTCAAAATTGGGAAAGGAGTACATTAAGGCTGTATATTGTCACCCTGCCTATTTAATTTATATTCAGAGTACATCATGTGAAATGTGGAACTAGATGAATCATAATGAAGACTGGTTGGAGACCTATCAACAACCTCAGATATGCAGATGATGCCACTCTAATGGCAGAAAGTGAAGAGAAACTAAGGAGTCTCTTGATGAGGGTGAAAGAGGAGAGTGAAAAAGCTGTCTTAAACTCAACTTTCAAAAAATTAAGATCACAGTATCCGGTCCCAGCATTTTGTGGCAAATAGAAGAGAGGAAAATGAAAGCAGTGACAGATTTTCTTTCCTTGGGCTCCAAAATCACTGTGGATGATAACTGCTCCTTGAAAGAAAAGTTATGCCAAACCTACACAGCATATTAAAAAAGAAATATATCATTTCGGCCAAAGGTCCATTAAGTCAAAGCTGTGGTTTTCTCAGTAGTCATGTATGGGTGTCAGAGTTGTACCATAAAGATGGCTGAGCACTGAAGAACTGATACTTTTGAATTCTGGTGCTGGAGAAGACTCTTGAGAGTCCTTGGCCAGCAAGGAGATCAAATCAGTCAATCCTAAAGGAAACCAACCCTGAATATTTATTGGAAGGAATGATGCTGGAGCTAAATCTCCAAAACTTTGGCCATCTGAGAGTCAACTCATTGGAAAAGACCATGATGCTGGGAAAGATTGAAGGCCAAAGGAGAGCGGGGCCACAGAGGATGAGATGGTTGGATGGCATCACTGTTTCTATGGACATGAGTCTGAGCAAACTACAAGGGGTGGTGAAGGACAGGGAAACCTAGTGTGCTGCAGTCCATGAGATCACAAAGAGTCAGATATAAATTAGTGACCGAACAGTTAGCCTGGGACATGAAACCCAGGCTGAGACTTGAATCCAGTCAAAACTCAGACTGGGATTTGAACTTGCCTTTTTTTTTTTTTTTATCATTTTAAGTTTAAAATATTTTTTCTATTGGAATATGATTACTTTACAATGTTGTGCTATTATCTGCTGTACAACATCATGAGTCAGCCATGTGAATACATATATTCCCGTCCCTTTTGAGCCTTCCTCCCACTCCCCTCCCTCTATTCCACCCCTCTAGGTCACCCCAGAGCACTGAGCTGAGCTCCCTGTTCTATACAGCAGCTTCCCACTAGCTATCTATTTTGAACTGTAGTGTGTATATATCAGTGCCACTATCTCACCTCATCACCACCCCACTACTTACCCCACTGTGTCCACCAGTTGATTCTCTATGTCTGTGTCTCTATTCCTGCCCTCCAGATAGGTTCATCAGTACCACTTTTCCTAGGTTCCATCAGTTCAGTCGATCACTCGTGTCTGACTCTTTGCGACCCCATGAATCGAAGCACTGCCAGGCCTCCCTGTCCATCACCAACTCCCAGAGTTCACTCAGACTCACGTTCATCGAGTCAGTGATGCCATCCAGCCATCTCATCCTCTGCCATCCCCTTCTCCTCCTGCCCCCAATCCCTCCCAGCATCAGAGTCCCTTCCAATGAGTCAGCTCTTCACATGAGGTGGCCAAAGTACTGGTGTTTCAGCTTTAGCATCATTCCTTCCAAAGAAATCCCAGGGTTGATCTCCTTCAGAATGGACTTGTTGGATCTCCTTGCAGTCCAAGGGACTCTCAAGAGTCTTCTCCAACAACACAGTTCAAAAGCATCAATTCTTTGGCGCTCAGCCCTCTTCACAGTCCAACTCTCACATCCATACATGACCACAGGAAAAACCATAGCCTTAACTAGACGGACCTTAGTCGTCAAAGTAATGTCTCTGCTTTTGAATATGCTATCTAGGTTGGGCATAACTTTTCTTCCAAGGAGTAAGCGTCTTTTAATTTCATGGCTTCAAACACCATCTGCAGTGATTTTGGAGTCCCCCCAAATAAAACTGTTTCCACTGTTTCCCCATCTATTTCCCATGAAGTGATGGGATTGGATGCCATGATCTTCGTTTTCTGAATGTTAAGCTTTAAGTCAACTTTTTCACTCTCCTCTTTCATCTTATCAAGAGGCTTTTTAGTTCCTCTTCATTTTCTGCCATATATATGCATATATATGCATTAATATATGATATATTTTTCTCACAACATGTTCTTTTTTTTCTTATTTTTTGCTTTACAATGTTGTGTTGCTTTCTGCCATAAAACACCATGACTCAGCCATAAGTATACATATATCCTCTTTCTCTTGAAGCTCCCACTCATTCCATCCCCCCATCTCACCCCTGTAGGTCATCACAGAGCTCCAGGCTGATCTCTCTGTGTTATATGGCAACTTCCCAATGGCTCTCTCTTTCACACATGATAATGTATATATTTCAATGCTACTGATATTTGTTCTTCTCAGAACCTACATTCTTTTAACTGAGATTACATTACCCGGTCTTAGGACTTAACAAAGCTCATATTCTTGATGTCTCATCACACACAGTGAGAGACAAAGTGATAGATAAGAAGTGGATTTACTTAAAGAGAAATACACTCCACAGACAGAGCGTGAACCATCTCAGAAGGTGAGAGTGGCACCAGGTTGTCAAATTTTGTGTGCTCAGTCATGTCTGATTCTTTGCAACCCCACGGACTGTGGCCCACCAGGCTTCTCTGTTCATGGGATTATTCCAGCAAGAATACTGGAGGAGGTGCCCTTTTCCTTCTTCAGGGGATCTTTCTGACCTAAGGATTGAACCTGTGTCTCCTGTAGTTCCTGCATTGGTAGGCAGATTCTTTACCACTGAGGCCCCTGGGAAGCCCTAGTTTTTATAGAGATGGGTAGTTTCATGGGCCAATAAGTTCGAGGAGTATTTCAGCTATTTTGGGAAATGGATGGAGTCTCCAGGATTGGCCCACTGACCACTTTTTGAAATTCATGGTCAGCTTTGGAATTAACATGATGTGTGTGGGTGTCATTTAGCTTGTTGAGTGTTACATTGAGGTAAACAGAGGATGAAAGTCTACTGGAAGTCAATTTGTCTGACATTTTGGACCTATTTGGTTCTAATCAGTTTATGTCATGTCCTCAGGTTACATCATTCTTTTAAAGATTATGCCCTACCTGCTTCCTTTTTCACTATTATATAGCAAGATAAGCATTTTAAAAGTGAACAATCTAGGTAAAATTTTAAGAAATAGTTTTACATGCTAGTTTCATCATTATTGGTGTGAATGCTGTATTTATTTAACTATGGAAGTTAAACTTCCATAAAGAAAGCTTCCAAAAACTTCCATATACTTCCATAACTTCCATAAACTTCCATAAAGAAAGCTAAGCACCAAAGAATTTATGTTTTTGAATTGCGTTATTGGAAAGACTCTTGAGAGTCCCTTAGACTGCAAGAAAATCAAACCATTCAATCCTAAAGGAAATCAGTCCGAATATTCACTGGGAGGACTGTCGTTGAAGCTGAAGCTCCAATACTGACTAATCAGTTCAGTTCAGTTGGTCAGTTGTGTCTTACTATTTGCAACCCCATGGACTGTAGCATGTCAGGCTTCCTTGTCCATCATCAACTCCCGGAATTTACTCAAACTCATGTCCATTGAATCAGTGATGCCACCCAACCATTTCATCCTCTGTCATCCCCTTCTCCTCCTGCCTTTAATCTTTCCCAGGATCAGGGTCTTTTCAAATGAGTCAGCTCTTCACATCAGGTGGCCAAATTATTGGAGTTTCAGCTTCAGCATCAGTCCTTCCAATGAATATTCAGGACTGATTTCCTTTAGGATGGACTGGTTGGATCTACTTGCAGTCCAAGGGACTCTCAAGAGTCTTCAACATTGCAGTTCAAAAGCATCAGTTCTTTGGTGCTCAGCTTTCTTTATAGTCCACTACTCATATCCATACATGACTAGAGGGAAAACCATAGCTTTGATTTGAGAGACCTTAGTCGGCAAAATAATGTCTCTGCTTTGTAATATGCTGCCTGGGTTGGTCATAGCTTTTCTTCCAAGGAGCAAGTGTCTTTTAACTTCATGGCTGCAGTCACCATCTGCAGTGATTTTGGAGCCCAAAAAGATGGAAGATAAATTTAACTAATTATTTATTAATTTACCAAGCAACTCTTATTCTGCTTATTTCACATATAAAGCATGTGTTTAATATGAAAATATACAGATTAAAATAGTTGCTGTATTTTAATTTACCAGTGACCTTAACAAAGGAGATATGGAAGAAAATTGAGTATAATGTGTAATAAGGCATAAATATATTTTTGATTGAATATGATAGTATTTTTAACTTTTAGAAAATGGGGGATATAGAAATTCTTTAAAATAGTTTATTTCAGCCAATGTAAGTTATATGTCAACTTATAATTTTCATTAATATTGGGCATATGGTATTTGTCTTCTCAAAAAAGAGATATGAAATTTTACAAAACACGGTGATACTATTTATGGAGAGTTTTTGTAGGCCTATGATACACAAAACTACTAGACTCATATAGAAGTGTTAAATTATAAAATTTTGTTTGTGCGCTGGCTCCTGGAGCTAGTCACAATTCAGGGTTCTTTGCATGAAGAAAAGCTACTATAGTTCCCAAACTGTTTATTACAGAGACCAAAGATTTGTAATCATCTGTAATCAAAGTCCCAACAGTGGCCTAGGCAAACAGAAGTAAAATGGCAAATTTAGTCCAGGAAATGGGATTGGCAAGAACTATCTCAAGAACATAATCTAATTCTTAGGATCACTCACTGGATTTAGAGTAGCAGGTCTTTTTGGACATTTGCTCGGGTGAGTGCATACTCAGTCACTTCAGTCATGTCCAACTCTTTGTGATGCTACAGACTGTGTAGCCTGCCAGGCTCCTCTGTCCACAAGATTCTCCAGGCAAGAATGCTGGAATGGGTTGCCATGCCCTCCTCCAGGGTGTTGACTTAAAAAGACATACTACTTGAGATTTGCAAGTTAAGTTTTATTTGGGGCAAAATGAGGACTGCAGCCCAGGAGGCAGCACTTTAAATGGCTCTGAGAGACTGCTCCAAAGAGGCAGTAGGAGGAAGGTCAATATATAAGGTTTTGGTGAAGGCAGAGTTCAATACCATTCAGTTCAGTTCGGTGGTTCAGTACCATCTGACTCTTTGCGACCCCATGTACTGCAGTACACCAGGCTTCCCTGTCTATCACCAACTCTTGCAGCTTGCTCAAACTCATGTCCATCAAATCACTGATGCCATCCAAGCATCTCATCCTCTGTCATCTCCTTCTTCTCCTGCCTTCAGTCTTTCCCAGTATCAAGGTATTTTCCAATGAGTCACTTCTTCGCATCAGGTGGTCAAAGTATTGGAGCTTCAGCTTCAACATCAGTCCTTCCAATGAATATTCAGGACTGATTTCCTTTAGGATTGACTGGTCTGATTTTGTTGCAGTGCAAGGGATTCTCAAGAGTCTTCTAAACACCACAGTTCAAAAGCGTCAGTTCTTCAGTACTCAGTCTTCTTTATGGTCCAACTCTCACATCCATACATGACTACTAGAAAAACCATAGCTTTGACTAGATGGACCTTTGTCGGCAAGGTAATGTCTCTGCTTTTTAATATGCTGTTTAGGTTTGTCATAGCTTTTCTTCCAAGGAACAAGTATCTTTTAATTTCATGGCTGCAGTTATCATCTGTAGTGATTTTGGAGCCCCAAACTCTGTCACTGTATCTATTGTTTCCCCATCTATTTGCCATGAAGTGATGGGACCAGATGCAATCCTTTGTTTTTTGAATGTTGAAAATAAGCCAACTTTTTCACTCTCCTCTTTCACCTACATCAAGAGGCTCTCCAGCTTTTGGCTTTCTGCCATACGGGTGGAATCATCTACATATCTGAGGTTATTAACATTTCTCCCTACAATCTTAATTCCAGCTTGTGCTTCATCCAACCCAGCATTTCACATGATGTGCTGTGCATGTAAGTTAAATAAGCAGGGTAACAATATACAGCATTGATATACTCCTTTTCCAATTTGTAGCCAGTCCATTGTTCCGTGTCCAGTTCTAACTGTTGCTTCTTGATCTGCATACAGGTTTCTCACTAGGTAGGTGATGTTGTCTGGTATTCTCATCTCTTTCAGAATATCCCACAGTTTTTTGTGATCCACACAATCAAAGGTTTTGGTGTAGTCAATAAAGCAGTAGTAGATGTTTTTTCCTAGAATTTTCTTGCTTTTTCTATGATTCAGTGGATGTTGGCAATTTGATCTCTGGTTCCTGTGCCTCTTCTATATCCAGCTTGAAAATCTGGAAGTTCTTGGTTCAGGTACTGCTGAAGCCTGGCTTGGAGAATTTTGAGCCTTTCTTTGCTATTAAGTGAAACGAGTGCAATTGTGCGGTAGTTTAAACATTCGTTAACATTGCCTTTCTTTGGGATTGGAATGAAAACTGATTTTTTTCTGCCCTGCACCACTGCTGAGTTTCCCAAATTTGCTGGCAGATTAAGTGCAGCACTTTAACAGCATCATTTTTAATTAATTAATTTATTTTAGGCTGGAATTCCATCACTTCTACTTGCTTTGTTTGTAGTGCTGCTTCCTAAGGCCCACTTGACTTCACACTCTAAGATGTCTGGCTCTATGTGAGTGATTACACCATCGTGGCTATCTGTGTCATGTAGAGCATTTTTTGTATAGTTTATTTGTGTAGTCTTGCTGTCTCTTCTTAATGTCTTCTGCTTCTGTTAGGTCCATACTGTTTCTGTCCTTTATTGTGCCTATCTCCGTATGAAATGTTCCCTTGGTATCTCTAATTTTCTTGAAGAGATCTCTCGTCTGTCCTATTGTATTATTTCCCTCTATTTCTTTGCATTGTTCACTTTGGCAGGCTCTGGATAGCACAGGCAACAATATTGAATGGAAAAACACATATTCAAAAACTATAAGCTAAAACTTGACCCTGAAGAGTTGGACTATAAATGTGAAGATGATTTAGGAATTCTGTAACCATTTGTTTTTGCATGTATTTATCCACACAAGAGTGCAGCATGATAAAACCATATGTATAAATGAGTTTAAATACACATTAGGCATAAATACTCTAGCTGATCATATTATATGGTTATTTAATTGGCAGCAAGGTTTTTATATTCTTGGTTCTTTATAATAACATTATGATTTAAAATCTATTTACTTTTACATGTTATGAAATAGCCCTTAGTAGTTGAGTAAAGAATGGATTTGACCGAAACAGAAAGCAAATTTTTAAAAAGCAGATAAGGAACTCTCAGTGAGAGATGATGGTAAACCTAAACAAAAGACAATTTGGTTGGAATGAATAGGACAAGGCACATCTGAGAAAGCTATATAGAGAGTAAAATTGAAAAGCTTTAGTGATAAATGCATGTATCATGGTTTTAGCAAAAGCTCGGCCTCTCTGTACTTATTGTTGTTAAGTCACTAAGTTGTGTCCAACTTTTTTTAAGACCCTGTGGACTCCACACTTCCCTGTTCTTTCCTATCTCCTGGGGTTTGCTCAAACTCACATCCACTGAGTTGGTGATACCATCCAATCATCTCATCCTCTGTCACCCCATGCCCCTTGCCTTCCATCTTTCCTAGCATCAGAGACTGTTCCAACAAGTCAGATCTTCACATAAGGTACCAAAGTACTGGAACTTCAGCTTTAGCAGCAGCCCTTCAAGTGAATATTTATGGTTGATTTCCTTTAGGATTTGATCCTCTAGCTGTTCAAGGGACTCTCAATAATCTTCTCCAGCACCACAATTCAAAACCACCAGTTCTTCAGTACTCAGCCTTCTTTATGGTCCCACAATGTACATGTGTGTGTGCATGCTAATTCACTTCAGTCGTGGCCAACTCTCTGCAGTCCTTTGGACTTTCTTGCCAGGTTCCTCTGTCTGTGTGATTCCAGGCAGGGATACTGAACTGGGTTGCCATCCCCTTCTCCAGGGGATCCTCCCGACCAAGGGATCAAATCCATGTCTCTTACGTCTCTTGCACTGGCAGGCAGGTTCTTAACTACTACCACCACCTTGGCAGCCAATATCTGTACACTGTTGCCAAATGAAATCCAGGCAACAGAGTTCTGTGTGAAGTAGAAAAGGATAGCTTTGGAAAGGCAAAGAGAGACACATCGGGCTTTGCCCTCCAGGGAGAAAACAAACAAACAAACAAACAAAATATCTGTATATTTCAACCCCAGAGAACTTAATGAGGGTTTTTGTTAATAGTGGGTCAAAAGTGGGGTTTGACAAAATGGAGGCACGAGCAGGGCTTGTACTACTTTAATACATTTCAGGTGGTTTGTCTTCTAATATTGGTGAGTTTCTCTGGTCTGTTTAATCTTGCCTCAGGTAGTTTCCTGGTTTCTCCTCCCTTGATCGGGCTTCACAGATTGCTCAGTGGTAAAGAATCTGTCTGCCAATGCAGGAGACATGGGTTCGATCCCTGGATCAGGAAGATCACCTGAAGAAGGAAATGGAAACCTACTCCAATATTCTTGCCTGGAAAATCCCATGGACAGACAACCCTGGCAGGTGACAGTTCCTGTGATCACAAAAGAGTCAGACACAGCTGAGCGACCCAGCATGCAGGCCTCCTTGATTAGCAATAACAAGTGTTCCAATCCACCCTTCAGAACTCAGGGAGGTTGGTGTCTTGCCTACAAGAGATGAGGGACAGAAAGACCTCAGGACCTGGGAACATTATAGTGCCCTCCTCAGTTTCAATGTGTGAGAGACAGGAAAGATTTAAAGAGAACTATCTGGACTACTAGTAACTATTAGTATATTTGGGGGATAATATAATTATTTTAAAATGTTAAATATTTAAAGGGTTTAGAAAAAGTGAAAGTCACTCAGTGTGTCTGACTCTTTGTGACCCCTTGGACTATACAGTCAATGGAATTCTCCAGGCCAGAAAACTGGATTGGGTAGACTTTCCCTTCTCCAGGGGATCTTCCCAACTCAGGAATCTAACCAGGGTCTCCTGCATTGCAGGCATATTCTTTACAAGCTGAGCTATCAGGGAAGCCCAAGTACAAGAAGATGTCTATAATTGGAAAATGAACAAAATAGAGTAAAAAGTAGTATATGATATTGACTATAGTAATGCTTGTACAAGGGTGAGCCTAGGAAGAGTCATAGATAATATATCAGGATGTTTTGACTAGGGATTTCTTTGCATTTTTGTTAATCTTTTACACTGAAGGCCATTGATTATGTGCAACAAAAGCATTTTCACCAAAGGCAATAATGGAGTGACTCTGTGGGATATGTCAAAAAAAATTGTCTAAAACTTAATCTAGCTTTATTCATCTGTAGAGAATTACTCTGGTCTCCTTTACTTGGAAATAAATAATGAATGCTTTCCCAGATTTTCCTGATCAAAATAATTGTATAATACCCTACCTGCTTATAAATATGGAAAATGTTGAAATAAAAATCCATTTACAGAAATGTTACACTCTGTAATCATTTTATTATAGCTTTGAGTTCTCCAATTTATATTTTAATTTTAAATTACTTTAGAATAATAATGATTCCTAAATCATAGTTTATTGCTTGTTTTATTGATTGGGGAGCTATAACTTTAGCTAAGAGGTCATGTATGTTTTGTTTTGTTTGGAAGATGCTTTATTCACACATTGTAGTAAGTCATATTGTTCAACTGGCTACTCTTCTAGCTGGGGCACTGGTGATTGTGTACTTATGAGCAGTATGAACTGCCAAGCTTCTATTCATTGCTAAGGATTTCCCAGTCCTTTGATGAAAATTTAATATGATTTATGCACTATGCATTCCAGTCCTCTATAATGAAAAGGACATCTTTTTTTAGTGTTAGTTCTAAAAGGTCTTGTAGGTCTTTATAGAACCTTTCAGCTTCATTTTCTTCAACATTATTGCTTGGGACATAGGCTTGGATCACTGTGATATTGATTGGTTTGCCTTGGAAATGAACAGAGATCATTCTGTTGTTTTTGAGATTACATCAAAGTACTGCATTTCAGACTCTTTTGTTGACCATGATGGCTACTCCATTTCTTCTAAGGGATTCCTGCCCACAGTAGTAGATATAATGGTCATCTGAGTTAAATTCACCCATTCCAGTCCATTTTAGTTCACTGATTCCTATAATGTCGACGTTCACTCTTGCCATCTCCTATTTGATCACTTGAATTTGCCTTGATTCATGGACCTAACATTCCAGGTTCGTATGCAATATTGCTCTTTACAGCATCAGACCTTGCTTCTATCACCAGTCCCATCCAAAACTGGGTATTGTTTTTGCTTTGGCTCCATCCCTTCATTCTTTCTGGAGTTATTTCTCCATTGATCTCCTGTAACATATTGGGCACCTACTGACCTGGGGAGTTCCTCTTGCAGTATCCTATCATTTTGCCTTTTCATACTGTTCTGAAAGAGATGGGAATACCAGACCACCTGACCTGCCTCTTGAGAAACCTGTATGCAAGTCAGGAAGCAACAGTTAGAACTGGACATGGAACAACAGACTGGTTCCAAATAGGAAAAGGAGTACGTCAAGGCGGTATATTGTCACCCTGCTTATTTAACTTATATGCAGAGTACATCATGAGAAACGCTGGACTGGAAGAAGCACAGCTGGAATCAAGATTGCCGGGAGAAATATCAATAACCTCAGATATGCAGATGACTCCAACGTTATGGCAGAAAGTGGAGAGGAACTAAAAAGCCTCTTGATGAAAGTGAAAGTGGAGAGTGAAAAAGTTGGCTTAAAGCTCAACATTGAGAAAATGAAGATCATGGCATCTGGTCCCATGACTTCATGGGAAATAGATGGGGAAACAGTAGAAACGGTGTCAGACTTTATTTTTTTGGGCTCCAAAATCACTGCAGATGGTGATTGCAGCCATGAAATTAAAAGATGCTTACTCCTTGGAAGAAAAGTTATGACTAACCTAGATAGCATATTCAAAAGCAGAGATATTACTTTGTCAACAAAGGTCCATCTGGTCTAGACTATTGTTTTTCCAGTGGTCATATATGGATGTGAGAGTTGGACTGTGAAGAAAGCTGAGCACCCAAGAATCGATGCTTTTGAAGTGTGGTGTTGGAGAAGACTCTTGAGAGTTCCTTGGAATGCAAGGAGATCCAACCCGTCCGTTCTAAAGGAGACCAGCCATGGGTGTTCATTGGAAGGACTGATGCTGAAGCTGAATCTCCAATGCTTTGGCCATCTCATGCAAAGTGTTGACTCATTGGAAAAGACTCTGATGCTGGGAGCAATTGGGGGTAGGAGGAGAAGGGGACGACAGAGGATGAGATGGCTGGATGGCATCACTGACTCAATGCACATGAGTCTGAGTGAACTCCAGGAGTTTGTCATGGACAGGGAGGCCTGGTGTGCTGCAATTCATGGGGTTGCAAATAATCAGCACGACTGAGCGACAAAACTATCTGAACTGATTCACTATGTGTATCTGGCAAAGAGGTTTGCAGATTTCTTTGAGGCACAAACTCACTCATCACTGCTTTGTTGATTTATGTAGTAACAAGAATGTATTTATCTCATAGGGTGTATTACATTATAAAGTAGTATACACTCGCCCAAACACATTAAACTTTAAAGACTAGATAATGGATATTAATTAAGTACAGTTAATTTCCCTAAGAGAGAACATATCCAAAGTAACAGAAAATAGGCAGTAGGATTAGGTACATATTTGTTTCCAATATATATGAAGATAGGAGGAAGATTGGAATGACTATGAAAATGAAATTATATAATTCTGATGAAATGGTCAGTGGTGGTTTCAGTTCAATTCTTTATTATGAAATATTTTCTCTGCTCTTGGACCAATCTTTCATATTATTAAAAACTTTCAGTGTTCACCTTCTACTTTAACTTTTTCTTTTGGGAAAAACAAGGAATCTTGTTATTACACTTTTCACCTTGTGAGAAAAATGAATAATATTCCACATTTTTATCTTGATTTTGAGAAATTTCAATGACTCACTATAGTGAGTTTCTGTAGTGCTTGATTTACAGCAAATTCAAGATAAATTTCCACTTTTGCTTTCAAAGTAGATTGATAATTCTTAACCTCTAGAGTGTTTACACAATCACAAGCTGTAAAGTTCTTCTTCCTATAAAGGTGCCATTTAGATAGACTTATTGACAAAACACAGAACAGGAAAGGATAAAAATTATAATTTTGTTTTGCTCTGTTTTCCTTTTATACACAACACTTATTTTTTAAACTCCTTCTGCCCTTATAAAAGCTATTAATACATAAAAATATTCTCTAGGCAAGGGTCCTAATATGGAATGTAAAACATTGAGAATTATGAACATACTATGCGAACAAACTACTTTCATGTAAAATAAAATAAAACTTCAAAAATTAATGTTTACAAATGGTCATTTGCAAGTGCTACATACAAGAGAGAATGGTGAGGTAATCCAAATTTGGTTGACTATTTGAATGGGAAATGACTATTGGAATGGGAAGGACTACAGAACTCTTCAAGAAAATTAGAGATACCAAGGGAACATTTCATGCAAAGATAGGCTTGATAAAAGACAGAAATGGTATAGACCTAACAGAAGCAGAAGACATTAAGAAGAGGTGGCAAGAATACACAGAAAAACTATACAAAAAGACTTCATGATCCGGATAACCACGATGGTGTGAACACTCACCTAGAGCCAGACATCCTGGACTGCGAAGTCAAGTGGGCCTTAGAAAGCATCACTATGAACAAAGCTAGTGGAGGTGATGGAATTCCAGTTGAGCTATTTCAAATCCTGAAAGATGATGCTGTGAAAGTGCTCCACTCAATATGCCAGCAAATTTGGGAAAATCAGCAGTGGCCACAGGATTGGAAAAGGTCAGGTTTCATTCCAGTTCCATAGAAAGGCAATGCCAAAGAATGCTCAAACTACCACACAATTGCACTCATCTCACACGCTAGAAAAGTAATGCTCAAAATTCTCCAAGCCAGGCTTCAACAGTACATGAACTGTGAAATTCCAGACGTTTAAGCTGGTTTTAGAAAAGGCAGGGGAACCAGAGATCAAATTGCCAACATCAGCTGGGTCATCAAAAAAGCATGAGAGTTCCAGAAAAACATGTTCATCTGCTTTATTGACTATGCTAAAGCCTTTGACTGTGTGGATCACAACAACCTGTGGAAAATTCTTCAAGAGATGGGAATACCAGACCACCTGAGCTGCCTCTTGAGAAATCTGTATGCAGGTCAGGAAGCAACAATTAGAAGTGAACATGGAACAACAGACTGGTTCCAAATAGGAAAAGGAGTACGTCAAGGCTGTATTTTGTCACCCTGTTTATTTAACTTATTTGCAGAGTACATCATGTGAAATGCCGGGCTGGATGAAGGACAAACTCAAATTAAGATTTCTGGAAGAAATAGCAATAACCTGAGATAAGCCGATGATACCACCCTTATGGCAGAAAGTGAAGAACTAAAGAGTCTCTTGATGAAAGTGAAAGAGGAGAATGAAAAAGTTTGGCTTTAAACTCAACATTCATGTGTCTGTTAGCCATCCGTTCATCTTCTTTGGAGAAATGTCTATTTAGTTCTTTGGCCCATTTTTTGATTGGGTCGTTTATTTTTCTGGAATTGAGCTGCACAAGTTGCTTGTATATTTTTGAGATAGTTGGTTGTCAGTTGTTTCATTTGCTATTATTTTCTCCCATTTAGAAGGGTGTCTTTTCACCTTGCTTATATTTTCCTTTGTCGTGCAGAAGCTTTTAATTTTAATTAGATCCAATTTGTTAATTTTTGCTTTTATTTCCAGAATTCTGGGAGGTGGATCACAGAGGATCCTGCTGTGATTTATGTTGGAGAGTGTTTTGCCTATGTTCTCCTCTAGGAGTTTTATAGTTTCTGGTCTTATGTTTAGATCTTTAATCCATTTTGAGTTTATTTTTGTGTGTGGTGTTAGAAAGTGATCTAGTTTCATTCTTTTACAAGTGGTTGACCAGTTTTCCCAGCACCACTTGTTAAAGAGATTGTCTTTACTCCATTGTATATTCTTGCCTCCTTTGTGAAAGATAAGGTGTCCATATGTGTGTGGATTTATCTCTGGGCTTTCTATTTTGTTCCATTGATCTATATTTCTGTCTTTGTGCCAGTACCATACTGTCTTGATGACTGTGGCTTTGTAGTAGAGTCAGGCCAGTTGATTCCTCCAGTTCCATTCTTCTTTCTCAAGATTGCTTTGGCTATTCGAGGTTTTTTTGTATTTCCATACAAATCATGCTCGACATCACTCATTATTAGAGAAATGCAAATCAAGACCACAGTGAGGTATCACTTCACAACAGTCAGAATGTCTGTGATCCAAAAGTCTGCAAGCAATAGATGCTGGAGAGGGTGTGAAGAAAAGGGAACCCTCTTACTCTGTTGGTGGGAATGCAAACTAGTACAGCCACTGTGGAGAACAGTGTGGAGATTCCTTTAAAAATTGCAAATAGAACTGCCATATGACCCAGCAATCCCACTGCTGGGCATACACACCAAGGAAACCAGAATTGAAAGAGACACATGTACCCCAATGTTCATCGCAGCACTGTTTATAATAGCCAGGACATGGAAGCAACCTAGATGTCCATCAGCAGATGAATGGATAAGAAAGCTGTGGTGCATATACACAATGGAGTATTACTCAGCCATTAAAAGAATACATTTGAATCAGTTCTGTTGAGATGGATGAAACTGGAGCCAATTATACAGAGTGAAGTAAGCCAGAACGAAAAACACCAGTACAGTATACTAACACATATATATGGAATTTAGAAAGATGGCAATGATGACCCTGTATGCAAGACAGCAAAAAAGGCACAGATGTGTATAGCGGACTTTTGGACTCTGAGGGAGAGGGAGAGGGTGGGATGATTTGGGAGAATGGCGTTGAAACATGTATAGTATCATGTAAGAAATGAATCGCCAGCCTCTATTCGATGCAGGATGAAGGATGCTTGGGGCTGGTGCACGGGGATGATCCAGAGAGATGATATGGGGTGGGAGGTGGGAGGGGGGTTCATGTTTGGGAACTCATGTACACCTGTGGTGGATTCATGTCAATGTATGGCAAACCCAATACAGTATTGTAAAGTAAAATAAAGTAAAAATAAAAATTAAAAATCAAAGAAAAAAAACTAAACTCAACACTCAGGAAACAAAAAGATAATGGCGTCTGGTCCCATTACTTCATGGCAAATAGATGGGAAAATGATGAAAACAGTGACCGGCTTTATTTTGGGGGGCTCCAAAACCACTGTAGATGGTGACTGCAGCCATGAAATTGAAAGATGCTTGCTGCTTGGAAGACAAGTTATGACCAACCTAGACAGCATATTAAAAAGCAGAGACATTACTTTTCCAACAAATGTCCATCTAGTAAAGCTTTGGTTTTTCCAGTAGTCATGTATGGATGTGAGAGTTGGACTTATAAAGAATGTTGAGTGCCAAGAATTGATGTTTTTTAACTGTGGTATTGGAGAAGACTTTTGAGAGGCCCTTGGGTAGCCAGGAGATCCAACCAGTCCATCCTAAAGGAAATCAGTTCTGAATAATCATTGGAAGGACTGATGCTGAATGTTAAACTCCAATACTATGGCCACCTGATGTGAAGAAATTACTCATTTGAAAAGACCCTGATGCTGTGAAAATTTAAGGCAGCAGGAGAAGGGGATGATTGAGAAGGGGGAGGAAGACATGTTTGGATGGCATCACCGACTCAATAGACATGAGTTTGAGTAGGCTCTGGGCACTGGTGTTGGACAGGGATGCCTGGAATACTTCAGTCCATGTAGTCGCAAAGATTCAGACATGACTGAGCCACTGAACTGAACTGAACTGAAGTGAAACATACCTCAGTTTCTTTGACATCTCATTACAACATGTGTAAGGATATTCAAAATAGTGAATGAAGCATTACATCCATGATCAAAGACCCTTTAGTTAATATGCTTATAAAAAATAAATTTTCCAAATTTCACTGCACTGTTTTGTCTTTGATAAGGATATAATATTTCTGTATTTTAAAGTATTCTGTAATATTGACGAGGATTGATCCCTCACATGGCTATCTTGAGAAATGTATGTCAAAATGTGTTGGTACCAAAATTTGACAGGGTATCAAAATATTTTCCAAAGTGTGGAAAAAATTACTTTCATTCAATTTTGTTGGAAGTTTATTTTAATTGGCAACCTATATCAATATATCTAATGGGCATTGACTTCCCAAATATGTTCAACTCACTGTAGCTTATAATCAAACTAATGTGATAAAATTATCTTTTAAAGTTTCACTGCTTCATTTTGTTTCCATATTGTCCTTTCTGATAAGAAATTTGTTAAGAACATTTTAATACAATGTAATATTTCCATTATCACATTTGATGTCGTGAGTGTACACGATTGTGGGTAAGGACTAGGGCTGGGCAAGCCTTGACCAGGATGAGTATAGTAAATTCATTAGTGACACAATTTATAGGAAAATGTGACTCAAAATAGAAATAGGAAAGAAAAATAACCTGTTAGAATATCGACCAAAGTAAAGAAGCTGGACTGTCCAATTGTGTTGGGGAAACATGATAATTTTCATTTTGTACCTGATGAATTAGAGACATTGGTAGCCTATGCAAATGGAAAAATCCTACCCAATTGAAAACACCTCCTGAAGAGGAATTTAGACTAGCTTGATGAAGTTGCAGAATTATAGAATCATAAAACAAATTAGACATTCATTAAAAGGAAAGATTAGAAATGAACATTTAAGGAATGGGAATCAATGGATTGTTTTAGAAAGAAAATGTAAATACAAAACAATAAAAAACTAAGCCATCAGCATTAAAAATTAAGTATTGAAAAAAAAAGCTACAAAGTTTATCAGAGAAGAAATATAGGAACAGTGATAAATGAGTCATTGTAAAGATAGAAAAATAACCCAAATAATGTACTGTTAGAAGCAAAGGAGAACTTACATATTTTCTTAGTGTCTTTCATTTTATTTTTTATTTTAATTTAATTAGGCTGTGAATAAATCAGCAGAGACTTTGGCCTTTAGTTCTTTGGCCTTTAGTTCTCGCTTTTTCTTCCTTTTTGTCTCTCTCTCTCTCTCTTTTTTTTTTTTCCTTTTCATTCGTGTCACATTTCTCACAACTTCCTAGCACAAGCCTGCAAGTGTTTAACTGCTTGTAGTCTTGGCCGATCTCCTCACAGCACTTCTGAAAATTGATTTTGGCCAGGCTTTTTATTTCTATCTATCCAAATATTTTAACTAATAGATGGCCATCTACAGCATTCCTAATAGTTCCAGACCTAGTGCTTTTTCCTTTCTTCAAACTCTCATGACAATAGATTTATTTCTAAATTTAGGGATTAACTAGAAATTCTCTTGTATATTATTTAATCATTTATAATTTAAAATCAGTATTCTGTCCATGTATATTTTTTGAAGAACAGCCTAGATCATATATTTTTCCATCCTTCATACAGTATGTAGTAGGATATTGAATACAGAGTTTGTCCCTAGTATGTGTGTGTATATATATAGGCTTCCCTATATATACAGTAAAGAATGTGGGTGCAGGAGACCCAGGTTTGATCCTTGGGTCCGGAAGATCACATGGAAAAGGGAATGGCTACCCATTCTAATATTTTTGCCTGGAGAATTCCATGGACAGAGGAGCATGGCGCACTACAGTCCATAGGGTCACAATGTCGGACACAGTTGAGTGTGCATGCAGAACTATATATACTATCAATAAAGTAATAGTGGTTATCTTGGGATGCTTATATATACTATATGTATATACATGAATTGATTTCAGAAGTAGCATTTCTATATTTACCAAAATATATGACTTGAATCAATGAGATGAAATTATTTCTGCTTGTCCAAATTTACTGCATTAACATATACAAGACGTTTTTCTTTTAAAATCTTATCTCCTTTGGCTCTATTAATTCACTGGGTAAAAATGCATTGGTTGGCATTCAGAACTTTCCCTTCAATTTAGCTGCTTGGATACAACTGAAAGGATAAAGACTGAAACTCAAATTAAAGCAGAATTAGTGTTCTGATAAGCTTTTTCTTTTTTTATATGATATTTTGATGCACTTTAAAAGGGAGTAAATCTCAATCTTTCTCTAATGTGGTTAATTTTAAAGATGGATATCTAAAGGCAGTTCTAAAATAGAATTATGGCAATGAAATAATAAGGCAATTATATATTGGCTATGTGCATATGTCTGCATGTTTTTCACAAAAGTGTTCCTTCAAAAAAAAAGGCACTTAATTAAATTCTTAGCTCAGTCCATAACTTCATTGACAGAGTGAAGCTGTTAGGAAGACATAGAATAGCCATTATAAGAAGCTGATGATTAATAATAACTTCTTATGAATACATAGTAGCTATTTATTTTGGTACTAGAAGATGATTATATGCTAAACCCCTTGTACAGTATTTCAGTATAAATTAGATGAACGATTTTCTTGTTAAGAATTTTAAAGGACAGATTACATTGACTATATTTACATAGCTAGCGGCCAATAAAACAAACATTTTCTATTATTGAAACCAAGAGCTAAAAGGATATTTTAAGTGCCCTACATTTTTAGATGGAGACATGAATTTTGGGTCAAGTCTCTTCGTTAAGGTACCAGTCAGGCCTAACTTTTATGATAGATGTGTCATACCCAACATTACCTACAAAAATCTCTAGATACATATTTGAAAGGTCAGGCATATGCCATACAAATCTAAAGCATGCTTTTCTTTTTTTTTTAAAGCAAGAGTCAATTCTCGACCTCCAAGGAAAGTTCTCTTAATATAAAATTATAACAGGAATGGAGAGATTTATCTAGCCTCAAACATGAACATTTCCTTATAAGTAAAGTAGATGTTTTCCTTTGCTTTGGCAAGCTAAAGGCAGATGCTTTATAGACGCTCTCATGAAGAGAAAAATGAAAATACTGATTGGTTTGATCAAAATGCATTTGTTCAACCTAATACCAAGCTATTGCTAGTATTTCTATGTTCCACATTTTCTACATATTATCATTTTGAAGGATGCCAAGGTGCTTTAAAGCTCTGCTAAATAAATCTCTATAGTGAAAATTCCAAAGAAAAAGAAAACACATCCACAGGGTGAGCCCCAGGCAAAATAGACACAAACAAAAAAGCAAATAGACAAAATCAAACTTTGACACCTTCTTATTTATCAAATTAGTTCTCCCATGTATCCTCCTACCTTTTACTGAGGAATATAATTTTTAATAGCAATTTCCTGTTGTTGGTAAGGCCTGACAACCTCATAGCCCCATCAGCATCACAGCTACTCAGGTTTCACCTCTCTTGGAGCACTTCAAGCTCTGAAGTAATCTCTTGTTTAGAACCCTAAGATCATGCCTTATGGTTCTAGTTTGTATAGATTTTGCCCTGTATCATGACACCTAGCTAAGGATCAATTATGAGCAGAAATCCATTCAGCTTCTAGGTGGCAAGTCAATGTTGGCCCTGCTTTTATCTTCCCTTTATAGCCTTGCTCTGTTTTCTACATAAAATCTCCCATAATTTTCTGAAATTTATTTCTGCACAATATTTTTGTGTAGTGATACTTTCAATCTCAAGAGTAGCAACATCTACTCCTGAACATGTATCTCCTGAAATTAGCAACATCTTAAAAGATGACTCCTGGAAACTTACATTTATCATCCCAAGAATCAGACCTATATGTTGTGAAATTTATGTACAGAGGTAAGCTAATGTTGCAGTTTTTCTAGGTCTGTGAGTATCATAAGGCTGTTGTTCTTGTTCAGTCATCCAGTCACATCTGACTCTGTGACCCCATGGACAACAGCTCGCCTGTCCTGTCTGTCCCTCACTATCTCCTAAAGTTTGCCCAAGTTCATGTCCATTGTCCATGTCCTGTAACCATAGTGTTACTGGTTATCACTTACCACATTTTTCATTAAAATACATAAACTGAATATATATTAATTTTTCATTTTTTGTGTATAAGAAAATCAATGAGCTCTTTAAGTGGTGAGCAAAGCCATAAAAATAGAAGTGAATCTAAAATGTTAAAAGTCTTGCTGGGAAAATGAGTGTATCTGTGTTTATAAAGTCTAACCATCCTATCTACTTTCTTACTAATTTTTTTTTTTCTTTTAAGCTAATAGGCATTATATCCAAACACAGGAAGAAGAATATAATTCCTGGGAGAGAGGTTAAACTCCAATATTATGTAGAAATGATACAGGAATTTTATTGTGTATACAAAACAAATGGAAGATTCATCTACTGCTTAATATTATTCTTGCCAAATTGCATGGAACTTAATTGCTGTAACAGTAGGTAAGCTGTACATTTCTTTTCATTCTCACTAATGAACAATATTTAAATTGATGAAATGCTTCCCATAATTTTCTTATTTTTTCCTAAGCTATTTTCCTTTCTTATTCCAATTAGAACAGGCATTGTTAATTGAGTCTTTATTTCACTGCTTGGCTCACCTTTGCCTTGTGAGTTCCTTAGAAAGGACAAATCACTATATTTTTTAAACAGATGCTTCATTATGAGAGGTGAGTAGTTCAGTTACATAGCTATTTCACCTTTTCCCCCATGTCTGGCAGTTGTTGTGGGCTGTTAAACAGCCTTAATAGAAGATGAGAACAGCTTCTAGCTATAAGGGCATGAAAACTTCTTTTTTTTTTTTTTATTGGTCTCAGTATCTTCATGGATCATTAAATACAATGTAGAGTCATTTTACTGCAGCAAGTGGGTCTCAGAAGGACCTGACAGTTAAATGAAAGTTGTCAGTCTTCTTTCTGTTCTAGGTAAATTGGGTATTAAAAGGCCAGAACCTGGAATTGAGGATCAGAACTGAGAACAATGTACCAACCAAATAAAAGAAATGTAATGAGTGCTAGAGAAATGTATCAGAAGAAGGCACAGGTATTTTAATGTCTAGACAAATAGAGGCCAGTGGTAATAAATCTATAATGTATTATAAAACTATAATGTATCTAAGAATTACAACTGTGCTTTGCATAATAGATAAGTGGTAAACTTGTGGTCTAAAATTTACAAAAAAGATCCTGATAAATTGCAGTGGAAAAGAAAAATAGGGTTTGGAAGCTACTAAGAAATCATTAACAATTATAGTTCATTCTTCATCAGGAATATAAGAAATTTTGGATTATTGACATCTGTTCTTATTCAAAATGACAGAAGAAATGGCATTTTACTATATTAACTTTGTATTTTTAAAAATAAAGTTCCAATTACTTTTCATCATTTTATATACAAATAAATCATTCTTCACTTAGAAAACATTTTCAGGCTTAGCATCCTATAATATTTCTGATCAGAGTCTGTTCAATGTAACACTGTATTAAAAATTATAAAGAGTGTTTAAAAAGTTCACATAGGATTTCCGATTGTATCTTTCAAACTTTAGGGTGGGATATATGCTATAGTTAAGAAGGAACTCTTAATCTTTCTTTGCAAAATTATAATTAAAACAACTTGCCCTTTATTTTTCCTGTGTCCAAATTCTATAATTTAATGTCTTAAAACTCAAAGGCAATACTTTCTAATATTTGCATTACTGAAGCAAAAAAAAGAGGTGAGACAGAATTGGCATTAAGTTTTCATTCACTAAAATACAAGAAAGAAAGAAAGAAAGTGAAGTCGCTCAGTTGCGTCCTACTCTTTGCGACCCCATGGACTGTAGTCTACCAGGCTCCTCAGTCCATAGAATTTTCCAGGCAGGAGTACTGGAGTGGGTTGCCATTTCCTTCTCCAGGGAAGAATTATCATTATTAAAGAGTGCTTCATCCTATTTAAAGAATTCTAAAAGTCCCGTGGACAGAGGACTCTGGCAGGCTACAGTCCATAGGGTGTCAAAGAACTGGACATGACTGAAGCAACTTAGCACGTATGCACAGAAAAACTGTCAAGGATTATTTATAACTTGGCACTTAATGTCAGTTTGAGTAACGTAGGTGAATGTTATAATTCTAAGTTACTCTTCCCTTCATCTAGTAAAATTATGAAAAAAAATGATGTCAATATGTGAGCAATTGGTTAGGAAGAACTGAAATACCAAAAAGCAGTTAGAATAACATGGCTTGCTTTTATTATTTTACTCTTCAAGCCCAAAATACTTGAAGATATTTCACTTTCTCTTAATAGACATATCAAGATAAATTTTTTTGGGAGGGAGGTTATCTATTATCCTTAAGACTTAAAACCAGGTTACATTTTCAAAGAAAGCTCAAGGTTACCTTGAGGCTTTAAATCAATAATGTCAAATAGAATTTACCACAATGATAGAAATGTTCTACATCACTATTGTTCAGTATGATAGCTACTAGCCATACATGGCAATGGAGAATTTAAAATGCAGCTAGTGTGACTAAGAAATTGAATTTTTTATTTTATTCATGTTTATTAATTTGAATACGGATCTAAAATTAGTGGCTACAATATTAGTGCAGGTTTGAACTGTCTGTACAAATGTGATAAACATTTTTGGTTGCTTATGAAGTCTTTGTAGAGCTCATCACACATTTCTCTATTATTGTGATGCATGGCAAGTGAAAGAACTCAAAAGCAGTGGTCCTCACATTTTAATTTCATTGAGATGGTTGTCAAAAGATTTAACTGACTAATTTTAATTCTCCTACATCCAGTATTCTCTGTGAAAACAATCTAACCACATTTATCTGGTATATTACCTGGGTTCTCCAAAACACCAAAATCCATATTTCATATAAGCATCAATTTATCCTATGCATATATATATTCCATATATGTATATTTCATATATATATATGTATGTATATATATATATATATATAAGTGAAGTGAAGTCACTCAGTCGTGTCTGACTCTTTGCGACCCCATGGAGTGTAGCCTACCAGGCTCCTCTGTCCATGGGATTTTCCAGGCAATAGTCCTGGAGTGGATTGCCATTTCCTTCTGTATAATTGGCTTATGCAGATCTTTTGGATACAGAGAAATTCTACTATTTGCAGTTGGCAAGCTGGAAATCCAGGAGGGCACATGATAAAATTCCAACAAGTTTTAATCTGAAGGCAGAAGATCAATGGCCTGCCTCAAACATAGTTGAACAAAGAATAATTTATAATTTACAAACTTTTCTTGTTCTATTCAGGCTGCCAGTGGATTAAACGAAATTCATCCACATTTGGGAGGGCAACCTGGTTTACTGACACAAATGTTAATCTTATCCAGAAACACCCTCAAAGACATACCCAGAGTAATGCTTAACTACTGATAAATATTAAGACCCCTTGTAGTCCAGTCAAGTTGATACATAAAGGTATCACAATTGGTGTTAAGAAAAAATATGTATTTTCTCTTCCTTCACCCCCCCCAGCATCTTCAATAGGTAATATTGAAATTAAAAAGGGCCTCTTTATCCAGTTAATTTAACTATGACTTCTTTTCAATGGTCCTAAGCAAATAAAGAGATTTTCAACAGAAAAGGAATAGCCTGCTGTGTTGTGAGTTCCCAATTTTGTTTTATTCCTTTCTCTGATTCCCAGTTCTTAAAACAGTGCCTAGAACTGTTTCTAGTACATGGTTTGTTCTGGGAAATATCTGTTGACTAAATGAACCAAGAACTAGTCAAGTGGGCCTTAGGAAGGATTACAATGAACAAAGTTAGTGGAGGTGACAGAATTCCAGCTGAGCTATTTAAAATCCTAAAAGAAGATGCTGTTAAGGTACTGTACTCAATGTATCAGCAAATTTGGAAAATGCTGCAGTGGCAGCATGATTGGAAATTTCTAATCCCAAAGAAGAGCAATGCCAAAGAATATTATATTACTTTATAATTGTGCTCATTTCACATGCTAGCAAGGTGATGCTCAAAATCCTTCAAGCTAGGTTTCAGCAGTATATGAACTGAAAAATTCCAGATGTACAAGATGGATTTAGAAAAGGCAGAGGAGCTAGAGATCAAGTTGCCAACATCCACTGGATCATGGAGAAAGCAAAGGAGTTCCAGGAAAAGATTTACTTCTGCATTAATCTAGGCCTAGCTGACTGTGGATCATAACTATGGAAAATTCCTGAGGAGATGAGAGTACCAGACCACTTTACCTGTCTCCTGAGAAACATGTATGCAGGTCAAGAAGCAGCAGTTAGAATCAGACATTGAAAATGGATTCAAAATTGGGAATGTAAGACAAGGCTGTATATTGTCAAACCTACTTATTTAACTTATATGCAAAGTATATCATGTGAAATGCTGGACTGGATAGATCACAGGCTGGAATCTAGATTGTTGGGAGAAATATCAACAACCTCAGATATAAAGATGATACCACTTTAATGGAAGAAAGTGGAGAGGAACTAAAGAGTCTCTTGAAGAGGGTGAAAGAGGAGAGCGAAAAAAACTGGCTTAAAAGTCAATATTAAAAAATCAAAACCATAGCATCCAGTGCCATCACTTCATGGAAAATAGAAGGGGGTAAAGTAAAGGCAGTGACAGACTTTATTTTCTTGGGCTCCAAAATCACTGTGGATGGTGACTGCAGTCATGAAATTAAAAGACACTTGCTCCTTGGAAGAAAAGCTATGACAAACCTAGACAGTGTATTAAAAAGGAGAGACATCACTTTGCTGACAAATGTTCATATAGTCAAAGCTAGGGTTTTTCCAGTAGTCATGTATGGATGTAAGATTTGGACCATAAAGTAGGCTGAGCATGGAAGAATCGATGCTTTTGAATTGTGGAGCTGGAGAACACTCTTAAAAGTCCCTTGGACTTCAAGGAGATCAAACAAGTCTATCCTAAAGGAACTCAATCCTGAATATTCATTGGAAGGACTGATGCTGAAGCTCCAATACTTTGGCCACCTGATGTAAAGAACTGACTTATTGGAAAAGACCTTGACGCTGGGAAAGATTGAAGGCAGGAGGAGAAGGGGATGACAGAGGATGAGATGATTGGATGGCATCATTAACTATATGGACATGAGTTTGAGCAAACTCTGGGAGTTGGTTATGGACAGGCAAGTCTGGCATGCTGTAGTCCATGGGGTCGCAAAGAGTCAGACATGACTGAGCAACTGAACTGAATCAATAACCTCAGATATGCAGATGACACCACCCTTATGGCAGAAAGTGAAGAGGAACTAAAAGCCTCTTGATGAAAGTAAAAGAGGAGAGTGAAAAAGTTGGCTTAAAGCTCAACATTCAGAAAACGAAGATCATGGCATCCGGTCCCATCACTCCATGGGAAATAGATGGGGAAACAGTGGAAACAGTGTCAGACTTTATTTTTTTGGGCTCCAAAATCACTGCAGATGGTAATTGCAGCCATGAAATTAAAAGACACTTACTCCTTGGAAGAAAAGTTATGACCAACCTAGATAGCATATTCAAAAGCAGAGACATTACTTTGCTGACTAAGGTTCGTCTAGACAAGGCTATGGTTTTTCCAGTAGTCATGTATGGATGTGAGAACTGGACTGTGAAGAAGGCTGAGCACCAAAGAATTGATGCTTTTGAACTGTGGTGTTGGAAAAGACTCTTGAGAGTCCCTTGGACTGCAAAGAGATCCAACCAGTGCATTCTGAAGATCAGCTCTGGGATTTCTTTGGAAGGAATGATGCTACAGCTGAAACGCCAGTACTTTGGCCACCTCATGTGAAGAGTTGACTCATTTGAAAAGACTTTGATGCTGGGAGGGATTGGGGACAGGAGGAGAAGGGGACGACCGAGGATGAGATGGCTGGATGGCATCACTGACTCAATGGACGCGAGTCTGAGTGAACTCTGGGAGTTGGTGATGGACAGGTAGGCCTGGCGTGCTGCGATTCATGGGGTCGCAAAGAGTCGGACACGGCTGAGCGACTGAACTGAACTGAACAGAACAAGTAAAATCAGAAGTGAAATGATGGCATAGGGGTTTGTGAAGATACAGAGAGTATAATATTTGAGAATTAATAAAGAAGACAAGTTGCATGAAATTCCCAGCTGAGATGTAAACGTAAAGTATACTGGCACTGGGCATCCCCAGTGAGTCAGTGGTAAAAAGTCTGCCTGCAACGCAGGAGATGCAGGTTTGATCCCTGTGTAGGGAAGATTCCCTGGAGGGTAGCATGACAACCCACTTCAGTATTCTTCCCTGGAGAATCCCATGTATATGAAGAGCCTGGGAGACTACAGTCTATGGTATTGCAAAGAGTCAACACAACTGAAGCAACTGAGCATGCATGCACACATCTTGGCACTACCATGTGTGGCTGAATGGTTTTTCCCTGAAGCCGCAGTATTTTTAAAAACAAAGACATGATCGTTAGATTGATCTTAGCTTAAGATTTGAGCAGAAGTGTGTAATGGAAGGAAGAAGGCTAGTAAGTCGGGTAAAAGTAAAGAAATCAATAAAGAGTAGAGTGGAAGATGACAGAAAAGTATGTGCAGAATGACTGAAGATAGATTCTAGTGATAGAGCGGTTCAAAGTTGAGATTTGAGAAGTTGGGTAACCTAACGCTGCTAAAAATAATAACTTCACTAGGATTGGCTCCTACTATAGATTTGGATCTAGTACCTCGACTGTGCACCAACACATTCTTCTTTCTTACAAGCAAAGTTCTAACTTTGGGTATAGTAGGGTATAGTATGGGTATAGTAGGGCAAGGGGGAATTCCTCTTGAATATGGATATATTTTTTTCTTAAATTTATTTACTGCTATTAAACAGTATATTAAACACCAATACAGTATACTAACACATATATATGGAATTTAGGAAGATGGCAATGACGACCCTGTATGCAAGACAGGAAAAAAGACACAGATGTGTATAACGGACTTTTGGACTCAGAGGGAGAGGGAGAGGGTGGGATGATTTGGGAGAATGGGAATTCTAACATGTATACTGTCATGTAAGAATTGAATCGCCAGTCCATGTCTGACGTAGGGTGCAGCTTGCTTGGGGCAGGTGCATGGGGATGACCCAGAGAGATGTTGTGGGGAGGGAGGTGGGAGGGGGGTTCATGTTTGGGAACGCATGTAAGAATTAAAGATTTTAAAATTTAAAAAAAAATAAAAAATTAATAAAAAAAA
The DNA here is from genome assembly GCF_001704415.2 of Capra hircus. Taxonomy (NCBI): domain Eukaryota; kingdom Metazoa; phylum Chordata; class Mammalia; order Artiodactyla; family Bovidae; genus Capra; species Capra hircus. The sequence goes on from NC_030810.1 coordinate 48,269,764, forward strand.
TTTATTTACTGCTATTAATCATCCTCCCTCCATTTTTTTTTGGTTGAAATAAACTATATCTATATAAGTGAAAAAAATGTTTTGGATCTCACCATTACAAGAATCCTTATAACATGCATATTTTTTGTAGTAAAGCTAGTAATATCCATTGTTCAGGAATACAGAATGTGATGAACACTAAAAAAATGGGATGAAATATCATTATTTAGATAGACCTAAAGAATACTCCATAATTTTAACAGTCTAGCTTTATATATTCAACTTCTACTGGTTGTCTTCTGAAAACTTAGCATTAATCAAGTGGTTGTTATTTCATTTAATCTTCTTCTCTCATTAAATCCATTTAGTCTGGGATAAATACTAGCCTTTTTTTCATTTTTTTCTTGATGAGTAAACTGAGGTATGGACAAATTCAGGGCCACAGAACCAGTAGAAATAGTATTTGAATCTAGGTAGATTTTCTCTAGAATTTTAAAACTTAAATACTGTCTGCAATGAACATTGAATGTAAATTTTTATTCAACACTTGTTCAGCTTTCTTGTGACCATTGCAGCACTAACAGCAACATGGAATGCTATTCTTATTTATCTATTCTTTTATGAACTTTATTTATTCTCGATTTCAGCTTAATTTTCATTATTTATAAGAAATTGTCCCTGAGCAGGCTTGTAATAGTAATTTCTGACTACTTTTGCATTCTGTTGTACTCATTGTGAAAAACAAGCAAGAAAGGGAAAGGTATCAAATGAATGCAGACTTCCAGAGAATAGCAAGGAGAGATAAGAGGGGCCTTCTTCAATGAACAGTGTGAAGAAATAGAGGAGAGAAAGAGAATGGGGAAGATGAGAGATCTCTTCAAGAAAATTGGAGATATTAAAGGAACATTTCATTCAATGGTGGGCATGATGCAGGACAGAAATGATAAGGACCGAACAGAGGCAAAAGAGATTAAGAAGAGGTGGCAAGAATACACAGAAGAACCACACAAAAAAGGTCTTAATGATCCAGATAACCACGATGATGTGGTCACTCTCCTAGAGCCAGACATCTGGAGTGTGAAATCAGGTGGGCCTTAGGAAACATTACTACGAACAAAGCTAGTGGAGGTGACAGAATTCTAGCTGAGCTATTTCAAATTCTAAAAGATGACGCTGTTTAAGTGCTGTGCTCATTATATCAGCAAATTCAGAAAAGAGCAGTTTTCTGGAAAAGGTCAGTTTTCATTCCAGTCCCAAAGAAGGGAAATGCCAAAGAATATTCCAAAGACAAGGAAGCCTGATGTGGCTGCAGTTTATGGGGTCACAGAGAGTCGTATACTTCTGGGTGACTGAACAAATGTATTCAATGTGGAACCGAAGACTTTCTAGGCCATATGCACCTTACACATTTTGTTTGGCAAATATGTAAAATTTGTGCAGCAACTTTGCTTCCTTCATTAATGGCAGGCACTAATAATGCCTGCATACTCTTGCATTTACTCTAGGCAAGGTCTTAAATTCCTTAACATACCACTTTAGGTACACTCTAATGAAGAATCAGGGCTAGAGCCCAAGATGAAACACATTTGCTATTTTAAATATGACAAAATGAAAGTCTTGTAGAGAGTCATACAAGAGAGATTTGTAGAGAGTCATATAGGTGAAAGAACAGCCAGACTTTTTATTTTTTCATCTTTGGTGAACAATTTTCTGAACCTCATATCTGATCACTAATTTTATGAGCAATAAGGTAGAATGTTTGGAGGCATAAGTATACTAAAAATAACTGGGATGGAAGATTGCTACAAATAAAATAATCTAGAGACCTCCTTTTCTCTTGTATTCTCTCACTTTTAATATTTTTTTAGACTTTGTGGCAGGACAATTCAAATGATATTTTGTTTTTTGTTGAAACTTCTTTTACCTGCATCAAGATTATCAGTTCACTGAAGACAAGAAGCAAACCAGGATATGTTCATCATATAACAAAGACTCAAAGGTAGATCACGAAATAATTTTATAGGGCTTGGTAAGTAAGAAATATTAAACAAAAAGAAATTAGAATTCTTTCAGAATACCAAAAATATGCAACTTTAGCTATGTTTTAATTAGATCAAGCACTTTCCCTGTTTTCAGTCTTCCTGTGTTTTCAGACTCCCACTTTGCATTTAGATATAACTTCCTTTCCCATTAGGAAATCTGTTTTATAGCTATAATATATTTCCAACAGAAATATGAGTAATAAACCTCCTGTTGATAAAAAATAATAGTTATGCACTAGGCAATTATTCTCACATCATTTGAAACTTTCTGCACCATTATTTTACCTGTATAGTTCATTTTGATTATTATACTACATTTGGGCTTTGGCAGGCTTAGTAGGGGTATATATCTTTTATACTTGAATGGTTTTGAATGGCCTCTCTCTCTCTCTTTCTCTTTCTCTCTCTCCAGTTTACAAACAGGGATAATAAACAGCTTTTTAAAATGATAACACATTTTATTTTTTGTTGAAATAATGTGATTTTACCTAAAAGAGTCAAGCCAGTGTTATGGTCAAACATCAAAAATGAGAAGGCATATTTTCTTGGTGTAAAATATGTCAGATTTTATAACTAGCCTTGATATTTTCCACTTAACAGAAGACATAGACAATAAACAGCTCAATTTGTACAATATTTTACAATTACCAGCTTTTTATCAAATGTCCTCTTAAGTAGATCCTAAATGTAATCATGGTATTACTATTATCTGTTTACTCTCTTGCGGTTATTAGAAAACCGAGGCTGTGAGAAGTTAAGTTGTGTGTTTTTTCAGCAAATTTTGGCAGAGCCGGAATCTGAATTCAGATTTCCTGACAAAATTCACACTTGTTTCTACTACATTATGTTACCTTCCTGAGTATAAATATTTTAATTATGCACAGAGACCCAGGCGCTGTTCCCTTTTGTAGACTCTACATAGCTGTCCACTGTAGCATATTAGTTGCATAATATGCTGATTAATTTTGTTTTGTAGAAAGGAAGCTTTATTCAAGATCTGCATAGTTACTTAAGCAGATACTGTGATGTCTGAAAATTATTGTACATATGTGGGAGGTTTTACATGCTTGTGTATTGTCAAACACTTTCCCTATGAATTGCATATATACCCAAGGTAGATCTAGACTCTGAAAGAATAAATGATATGTATTGTCATTGACTATAATGTAAAATAGACTAGACTACATTTTAAATCTGCTCAGATGATTTCACATGGACAAACTTGCATTTTCCAGAGTAAGTTTTCAGAACACTATCTCTGGAGCACATGGATACATTTTCTATGGGATGAAAAAAGGTTTTAGAATTTGGTTGTCATTGCATTACACAGTTTTCAACATATGTGCTTATTCCAGGACATAATAATGTACTGAGGCCCTTCAAGAGGGGAGAGAATGTAGATTTTCCTCAAAGTCATTTAAACATGTAAAATGTTTTCATAGAGCATCTCACAGTTAACTCATCTACTTTACATATTTACACAGGAGACTGTTTTCCCCCCAGAGGTAGTTATACAGTTCATCTGACCAAGCTAAATATAAACTGATGCTTCTTTTGCATTTCATGTTGCCAGAAATCATTTCCTTTTCTTTTTCAGATTGATCAATTTTAGAAATAGTTTTGATATTAAATGGCTTTGATATTAAATGGTAAGTATAATTAACATTGTTTAACATTCATGTGCAAAATGAATTAGAAAATTTTTAACATCTATATCAATCAACCTGATTACAATAGTAACATTACTGCCATTTAACAACAGATCTTAGTCTGTAATCCACAAATTCCAAGTCCTGATATAACCTTAATCCATCTGACTATTTTTTACTAAGAAAATACTAAGCAGAAATATTCACATATTGTTTTAAATTTATTACTAGAAAAATTGTCTGTAATCCACAAATTCCAAGTGCTGATATAACCTTAATCCATCTGAATATACTAATTTTTTGCTAAAAGAATACTAAGCAAGAATATTCACATATTGTTTTAAATTTATTGCTGGAAAAATTGTACTAAATATCTACTTGTAAAAATATTAACTTTGATTACCAGTTGGCTATTGAATGGTAATTCACATTTTAGGAAGTAAGAAAAATAAAACTATTCTCAGTGCCCATTTCTTCATCTTCAAAATCAGGAAAGTATTTACACATAGCTTTTTGCCATCAGTAGTTATACTCAATGCATGTAAAAAACTTAGTGTGATCTTGGCACATTATAAGCTTCAATATGTGTTATTTTTTTGTTATTACTTCTAATAGTGAAACATGAGATAGGAACTGATGTTCCATGCCTCCAACATTTTATAGGCATTAAAGGGATTAATTCATGTATTTATTTATACCATTTAGCCACATAAATACTGAACCAAGCAGACAAAAACACTTATCTTTGTGGGAGGATACAATATAATTATAAGTAAATTATATAGCATGTTTAAAAATAACGAGCATTGCATAAAATGAAAAACGATGCAAACTATAGGATTGGCAGTGTGAGGTAGGAATGACTGATATTTTCAATGGGGTTTCAGTGTAGGCTGCAATGAGAAGGTGACTTTTTAGCAGTGCTATGAAGGAATCATAGAATGATACTGTGGCTATACGAGAGAGAGGAATGAGAAAGCTTGAACAAGGAGGAACATGATCGAACTCCTGCCTTAACTCTGTCACATTGGCATCCAGGGACCCAGGACAATGGTAGAAGTAAGTCTGAGGCTTCCCTTCCAGTAATACAGCAAAGATAGTTTCGGATCAGCCTGGAATGGTTTCTCCAAGCTTTGTGTCCCATGTGTTTCCATAGAAGTCCTGGGTGGAAGCGATTCTTTCTTTCTATTTTATTTATTGTTGTAATTATGTATGAATGTATTAATATGTATGTATCCACCTCATGCGAACAGTTGACTCATTGGAAAAGATCCTGATGCTGGGAGGGATTGGGGGCATGAGGAGAAGGGGACAACAGAGTATGAGATGGCTGGATGGCATCACCGACTTGATGGACATGAGTTTGAGTGAACTCCGAGATTTGGTGATAGACAGGGAGGTCTGGCGTGCTGTGATTCATGGGATCGTAAAGAGTCAGACATGACTGAGCGACTGAACTGAACTGAACTGATGGTTGCGCTGAGTCTGATTTTCAGTTCTGTACGCAGGCTTTTTCTAGTTGTGGCAAGCATGGGCTACTCCTTATTGCAGTGCAGTGGCTTTTCCTTGTGGTGGCTCCTTTTACCATGAGCATGGACTCCAGGCATGCTGGCATCAATATTGTGATGCATGGGCTTAGCTGCTCCATGGCAAGTGAGATCTTTTTGGACCCGTGATTGAATTTGTGTCCCTTGCTTTGGCAGGCAGATTCTTAATCACTGGACTACCAGGAAAGTCTGCTATTCTTGTTATATATTGTGCTTTTAAATGATATGGATAGGAAGGAGGTAGATATTGCATTAGGTGACAGAATTAAACTTCAATGTAATTTTTGTTGCCTAGAATTATGGGCCAAAATTAACAGAATAAAGTCTTGAATTTAAGTTAAAACAAACATAAGTATAATCTGTGAAAATCTGACTAGACTACAGTTTATGTTTTTAAAAAAGATCCACACATACCACACAGGATTTACTGACTCACACTTTCAGTATGAGCCAATAGGGTGGCACAACTGCCAAATGATAATTCATTCCAAGGCCGCATTTATGGAATATAAGGAACTTCATAATTAGATGAAAAATACAAGGCAACCAAAAAAACCTAAAGGATTTTCTTTTTCAAAGGTCAATAACTTGGGATATTTTACAATTTTTTTCCATCTCTCTCCTCAGCAAACCCAGGAATTATGGAGATATGATGTGAATTATTGAATGAAAAATGTATACTTCATAATTATATTTTAAATTTATAGCTGATTTTTATTATGTTAGGCACAATAAAAAGTGTATATTTATATGTATTAAATTATTACTCTTTTGAGAGTTGGACCATATAAAAAACATAGAAAGACAAATTATTTACTCCTGTGGGCAAAAAAAAAAAAAAAAAAAAAGCCTGACATTTTTGACACACATCCTGGATTCTCCTAGGTCAACAAATAAAATGAAATCCCACTCTGATGTTACTTCTAGTCCTGCCTCTTAGATAAGACATCAGATAATTTGTCAAAACTTATATCACAAGAGGCTAAAACAGCTGTTATTTATGCCAAAGTAGGATTGGTGTTAAAGCTGAAACTCCAATATTTTGACCACTTGATGTGAAGAGCTGACTCATTGATAAAGACCCTCATGCTGGGAAAGATTGAGGGCAGAAGAAGGGGACGACAGAGGATGAGATGGTTGGATGGCATCACCGACTCAGTGGACATGGGTTTGGGTGGACTCTGGGAGTTGGTGATGGACAGGGAGACCTGGCGTGCTGCGGTTCATGGGGTGGCAAAGAGTCGGACAAGACTGAGCGACCAAACTGAACTGAACTGAATCTGTGAGACTGGTATCAGTATGTGAAGTTCAAGTCCAAGGGACATAGGAGACCTCCCAGTAGCCTGCATGTCACTAATAAGAGAAGGCAGAATAAGAAAGCAGTTGTTAAGGACAGAGGAAGCACTGCTTCCATGACTTTGCTGGGTTTTTAATAGTGATTGTGAATCTAACCTACTCAATGTGGGTCACTTAACAGATATAACCTCAGAGGGCAGTAACTATCATCTGGTTTTCAATTTACTGTAGGCAATATACCAATGAAGGTAGATGATGAACAGACATTGAAAGCTACAAGCATTTCCTTCTATAGGAAGACTCAGAATACAAAACAAAAATAAACAGACAATATACAGAAGAGAGCCTTGCTATTTAACACATTAATGACATATTTTTCAAAATAATGAAGATTTCACAAACATTTATTGAGTGACTGCTACATGTAAGTTACTATGTCAGACCTTTGGAAGATATATAAATGATGACAACATACCCATACAAAGGAGTTGTGAGTGTGTTAATAAATGTTTGTTCATTGGAATGTAAATTAAACATAATTTATTGAGGGGGAAAAGTTGCATATATATTGTACCACTAAGCAAAATATGATTTAAAAAAATCCATGACAGAGGTTCAAAATGTGGATTTGTATTAAAATACCAGGATAAAATCTTGACTGGAGGAATCACAGTTTCATTAAAAAAAAAAAAAGAAAGAATCTTTATCTTATTTCTATTAGAACTTTGACATAAATAGGATATGGAGAAAAAAAACCTGAGAATGCAAGAAACAAACCAAAAAGTATAAAATGAGTTTAGGAAAAGATCAACAGTTTGGAGAATAACTTCACCAGGGGAATAACTTGACAATAGGAATAACTTAACCAAGATTTTCTTAATAGAACTTTCCTTTTAATGGAGAGATACATGATAAGCAACTAAAAACATATGTTGAATTATAGATGGTGATAAGTATTAAGAAGAAAAATAAAAGTCAGCTGAACAGAAAAAGACTAAGTAAAAAAGGGCAGCACAGTCACTAAATACATCTGGGAGTGTTATTTTGAAGCATATAACATTTAACTACAACCAAATAAAATGAAAGTACAAGTCACATAAAGTCTTGGGGAAGAACATTTCTAGAGAAGGAAAAAGTAAGGGCAAAGAACCTGATTTGGGAATAAATAAGAATTACAGTCAGAATGCCTGTGTTCTGGAAACAGAATAGCAGAATTCTAAAAATTAGAGGCTCTGTCCTGCAAGTGGAGAAGATGAGTACAGTACAGTGAGTTTGGAAGGAAGGCAAAAGTCAATTTTGTGTATGTTTAGGTTTTAAATGTGTCTGAGGCATTCAAATAGAAATGTTTAGTAAGATATTGGGAAGACTCTGGAGCTCAACACAGGGTCAAGACTGAAAATCTACCCTTGGTAGAGTGTAATAGCTAATGATATGTGCTTGGGAGACTGCCAGAATTTGAATCTGTGAATTACTATGTACTAGTTTTACAAATATGGCCAAGATACCATATTTCTTTAGTACTCAGTTTCATTGTGTGCATGCTCAATCATGTCTGACTCTTTGCAACCCTATGGACTGTACCCACCAGGCTCCTTTGTTTGTGGGATTTTCCTAGCAAGGATACTGGAGTGGGTTGCCATTTCATCTTCTAGGGTATCTTCCCCACCCAGGGATAGAACCCAGGTCTTCTGTGTCTCCTGCATTGCAGGCAGATTCTTTACCACTGAACCACTGGGGAAGTCCCACTCAGTTGAATTACCAGCCATTAATTAGAACAATGTTTAGTATCTGTTATTATTATCATTATTATTATTGATAAATGATGATTAAAGCCATATGATTAGATGAGACAATCTGGGAAGTAAGTATAGGAAGAAAGAGCACAGGATCCTGGAAATCTCTCATTTTAGAGGTCAGGAAAAGATGGATTGGGCAATAAAGTTGAAAAATAGAGTGCTCAATGTAACAGGAGGGAGATCAGTAGTGCTGTGTGGTCAAAGAGAAAAAAGTTGTTTTGAGAAGAAATGATTGGTGGTTGAAAATTGCTGAGAGTATGAGTAAAATGAGGGAAGAGAATTATCTGAAGGCTTGGATCAGCAGGATAGATTCATTGACATCTTGGACAAAAGTGGTTTCAGTTCAATACAGGGAATGAAAGGTATAGTAGAGTCATTTATGGTAGAACAGGAGACAAGGTAGTAAGGATCAAGTGTAGATGCAACTCTGGAATTCTATTCCAAAGGGGAGCACAGGAATTAGAAGGCAGAAGCACCAGTACTTTGGCCACCTCATGTGAAGAGCTGACTCATTAGAAAAGACTTTGATGCTGGGAGGGATTAGGGGCAGGAGGAGAAAGGGACGACAGAGGATGAGATGGCTGGATGGCATCACCGACTCGATGGACATGAGTTTGAGTGAACTCTGGGAGTTGATGATGGACAGGGAGGCCTGGCGTGCTGCGATTCATGGGGTCTCAAAGAGTCAGACGGGACTGAGCAACTGAACTGAACTGACTGATAGAGTTACATGGCATCAAGGGAGTGCTTTTTCCCTTTAAGACATGAATATGTCCCTGGAATGATAGAAATGATACAATAAAGAGTAGAAACAAGGTTTCTGAGTTGGTGGTATTAGATGGGATCCTGATGTTCAAGCTGGTTTTAGAAAAGGCAGAGGAACCAGAGATAAAATTGCCAACATCCGCTGGATCATGGAAAAACCAAGAGAATTCCAGAAAAACATCTATTTCTGCTTTATTGACTATGCCAAAGCCTTTGACTGTGTGGATCACAATAAACTGTGGAAAATTCTGAAAGAGATGGGCCTACCAGACCACCTGACCTGCCTCTTGAGAAATCTGTATGCAGGTCAGGAAGCAACAGTTAGAATTGGACATGGAACAACAGACTGGTTCCAAATAGGAAAAGGAGTACGTCAAGACTGTACACTGTCACCCTGCTTATTTAACTTATATGCAGAGTACATCATGAGAAACGCTGTACTGGAAGAAACACAAGCTGGAATCAAGATTGCGGAGAGAAATATCAATCACCTTAGATATGCAGATGACACCACTCTTATGGCAGAAAGTGAAGAGGGGCTAAAAAGCCTCTTGATGAACATGAAAGTGGAGAGTGAAAAAGTTGGCTTAAACCTCAACATTCAGAAAACGAAGATCATGGCATCCGGTCCCATCACTTCATGGGAAATAGATGGGGAAACAGTGGAAACAGTGTCAGACTTTATTTTGGGGGGCTCCAAAATCACTGCAGATGGTGACTGCAGCCATGAAATTAAAAGACACTTACTCCTTGGAAGGAAAGTTATGACCAACCTAGATAACATATTCAAAAGCAGAGACATTACTTTGCCAACTAAGGTCTGTCTAGTCAAGGCTATGGTTTTTCCAGTAGTCATGTATGGGTGTAAGAGTTGGACTGTGAAGAAGGCTGAGCACTGAAGAATTGATGCTTTTGGACTGCAAGGAGATCCAACCAGTCCATTCTGAAGGAGATCAGCCCTGGGATTTCTTTGGAAGGTATGATGCTAAAGCTGAAACTCCAGTACTTTGGCCACCTCATGGGAAGAGTTGACTCACTGGAAAAGACTCTGATGCTGGGAGGGACTGGGGGCATGAGGAGAAGGAGACGACCGAGGATGGCTGGATGGCATCACTGACTCGATGGATGTGAATCTGAGTGAACTCCGGGAGTTGGTGATGGACAGGCAGGCCTGGCATGCTGCGATCCATGGGGTCACAAAGAGTCGGACATGACTGAGTGACTAAACTGACTAACTGCCTGATGGCTTCAAATAAAATTTGTCAATATATCTAGTTTTCAAGATGGTCAAAATGATAAGAAGTATTAACAGAACATTTGGTTATTAATGGTTTAAGATAAACTGATATCTCATAAGAAAAGTCATGAAATTAATAAGAACATATAATCTGTACATTTTGTTGGAATTCACAAAACTTTTAGTAAAAATGCCAGAAGTTCAGTTCATGTAAAGAATCAACAGGTTCCAAGAAAGGGTAATTAATCAAGGCTTCTAAAATTTTCACTGAATGGTTATTAAAAGGCCATAGGAAAAGAAAAAATAAGTGAACAACTAAAAGCTTAAAAATTGGGGGGTCACCATGTAAATTTTGCATTCAAATGTTTTATGTAGTCAGATAGCTATCATGACAAATTTTACTTTATTCTAAAACAGATTTAAAAGTTTTCCTACAAGACAAAAATATATTTCATACTCTGAACTCCAGGCTTATTACCCTGGAGGGAATGTATATCTTCACTTTTCTCCCATAGCAAAATGTGCCTTGCATCAAGGAAGTCTGTAAACTGTCCTTGGTGTTGTTCAGGTTAAAGGATAAAAAAAAAAAAAGATTACATACTTTACAAGAAAAGAACTTTAGTGAAATGGGGTCACTGTTATTCAGATTTTTTTTTTTTTTAAAACAGGATGCATTATATATTGGGTTAAATATACTTAGGTTGTTCAAGAAAACAGAAAATCATGTAAACATAAAAAAAGTCAGTAAATTGAAAAAAGAAAGTGCTGATTTGAGTTGATTCAAATGTATAAATTACTTCCTGAAAACATCTATGATAAAAACTGCATCTTAAAATTAAATTATATATAGTCAAATGAAGCAAAAAAAGAGAACTATGATTTCTCAGATAGATGTTAAGTGCCTATAAGAAAGCATGATGACTTGAAAAATTTATCCCAAAGAAAATTTTTGATGGAATGCCATAAGGTGGGTTGAACTATTATTTTTGATAAAGCCCTTAGAGATTCATCTAGCTATTGTGCTAATTTAAAATTCTATGTCCTCAACTAACCCTCGTATATACTGTATATGTATAATATATGTCTTTTAAATAAAAGCACCTTTTATAAAAACAATTCAAAGTGTATACATGGCTCCTTGGAGTTGTGCCAAGAAGTTTTAAGGAGCAGATTTGCAACTTATAAACAGTCAGTAATATGTAATCACAGCTGGGTTATTTTTGTGTTTGTGTGGGAAAGCAATAAACAGATATATAAATAAATGTAACATGCAATTTCCAATGCAAATCAAAATATTTTTTAAATGATTTCAAGAGAAGAAATAAGATTTTTTGATTAAAGTATAATACTTTAAATAAATTTCAGTCTGTTATGAGATTTTAAAATTATCACTTTATTACAACTCACACAGATTTCAAGAAAAACTTAGGCAGGTGTGTGTTCCCTTTTAATCTTTTGCTCTCTTCTTCAGAACTTGAGGCATTAAGTTTTGGGAGAGCCTGAAATAAATAAGAATGGGAAAGGTGCTTCCCCCATCAATTCTGAACATTGTTACGGCCTAGGAGAGAAAAAAAAAGGAAAGAACTAACATTTGTTGAATCTATTCACTTTTGCATTATTCTTCTAATTCAAGAATAGCACTTCACCATAAAAATCTAGCTATAACTCCTCAGCTTCACGTTAAGTTTGTTCTTTTACTCAGATCACTGTGGTTCTAATTGTTGTTAAATACAGGGGACACTTAGAGTTTATCACACTCCGAATATCAAAGAATGTAACTATTAATCTCTCTTTTTTGTTATGTTTAAATGTTCATCTTTCCTTAAAATGCTGCATTCCCCTGTTGTCATGATACCACATGCTCGGCTACCCTTCTCCTCTAACTGCTACCCATCTTCATTTGTTGCCCACCTCAAAAAAAAAAAAAAAAAAAAAAAGCAATATTGGGTTGGCCAAAAAGGTTCATTGAGCTTTTTCCACTTCCAACCTTTTGGCCAACTCAGTGTACTAGGACTCAGTTTTTACTTATATGCTGAACTAAAATAGTTATAAAACAAAGAAAGAAAGTGAAGTCGCTCAGTCGTGTCCCACTCTTTGTGACCCCATGGACTGTAGCTTACCAGAGTCCTCCTCCATCCATGGAATTTTCCAGGCAAGAATACGGGAGTGGGTTGCCATTTCCTTCTTTAGGGGATCTTCCTGACCCAGAGATCAAACCCAGGTCTCCTGCATTGCAGGCAGATGCTTTACCATCTGAGACACCAGGGAAGCTAGAAACTATAAGCTATAGTTATAGCTAGAGACTATTTCAGAGTTTCTGTTACTAAACCCAGTGACAGCTTCATATGATATTCCATTGGGTCTATTTTGAAAGAAAGTCTTCATCTTCACCCTGCCATGGCACTCACTATCTGTCTCTTTGGTTCAGTTCAGCATATCTAATCCAAAGAGGGCACCCTAAATCAAACTTAACTAGTTACCTTCCCTTATTCCTCCCTCATCCCTGAAACCAAATCTATCACAATCACAACTCATCTATATTTCATGCCAGGGGAGACATTTCTGTCTCTCTACAAACCCACTTAAGATAATTCTGTTATTTCTTACTTCTCTCAAAACAAGAGTTGTTATAATTCTGATGGAACCATCTAGTCTACTGATTGACCCCTGTTCACTAACTGACAAAATTCCTGTGCATGATCAAAGGTGATGCCTTCTAGTTCCTCTTTTTACTTATTTATTTTTCATTTGTGTTAAGACCTTATTCCTTGCTTTGCGTTCCTTTGCCTTATAGACAGCTAATCATATCAGTTCAGTTCAGTCACTCAGTCATGGCCGACTCTTTGTGACCCCATGGACTACAGCACACCAGGCCTCCCTATCCATCACCAGCTCCCAGAGTTTACTCAATCTCATGTCCATTGAGTTGGTAATGCCATTCAACCATCTCATCCTCTGTCATCCCTGTCTCCTCCTCCCTTCAATTTTTCCCAGTGTCAGGGTCTTTTCATATGAGTCAGTTCTTTGCATCAGGTGGCCAAAGAATTGGAGTTTCAGTTTCAGCATCAGTCCTTCCAATGAATATTCAGGACTGATCTCCTTCAGAATGGACTGGTTGGATTTCCTTGCAGTCCAAGGGACTCTCAAGAGTCTTCTCCAACACCACAGTTTAAAAGCATCAATTCTTCGGTGCTCAGCTTTCTTCACAGTCCAACTCTCACATCCATACATGACTACTGGAAAAATCATAGCCTTGACTAGACAGACCTTTGCTGGCAAAGTAATGTCTCTGCTTTTAATATGCTGTCTAGATTAGTCATAACTTTTCTTCCAAGGAGCAAGCATCTTTTAGTTTCATGGCTGCAGTCACCATCAGCAGTGATTTTGGAGCCAAAAATTAAAGTCTATCACTGTTTTCATTGTTTCCCCATCTACTTGCATGAAGTGATCCAACCAGGTACCATGATTTTAGTTTTCTGAATGTTGAGCACTAAGCCAACTTTTTCACTCTCCTCTTTCACTTTCATCAAGAGGCTCTTTAGTTCTTCGTTTTCTGCCGTATGGGTGGTGTCATCTGCATATCCAAGGTTACTGATATTTCTTCTGGAAATCTTGATTCCAGCTTGTGCTTCATCAGTCCAGCATTTCTCATGATGTACTCTGCATAAAAGTTAAATAAGCAGGGTGACAATATGCAACCTTGATGTACTCCTTTCCCGATTTGGAACCAGTCTGTTCCATGTCCAGTCCTAACTGTTGCTTCTTGACCTGTACGCAGATTTCTCAGGAGGCAGGAAAGGTGGTCTGGTATTCCTATCTCTTGAAGAATTTTCCATACTTTGTGGTGATCCACACAGTCAAAGACTTTGGCATGTAGCACTGTAACATGGTTGTGTTTGAACTCAAGGGAATTTAAGATATATAGAACCAAAATTGAACTCTCAATTTCTTTCATAATTTTGTGCTTCTCTCTCTTTTTCCCCCTAAGGAAATGTCACCACCAATAATCCAGTGCTCATGAGAATCTAGGCAATAATCCTTTTGATTTCTGATCCCTTCTTCTGTTTCCATTTTTAATTAACCCATGGGTCTTGCAGTATAGAATCCATCTCCTTAATATATATTAAAATATTTATTCCCTCTTCTAGAAGCCACTTATTTTAAGTGATCAGTTTCCCTCATCTTTATTATTGAAATCCTCTTTCAATTTGTCTCTCTAATTCCATGCCAGCCCTACTCTGATCTAACAGTGAAAATGAGATTCATTATCACATGAAATAACATTCTACTGGTAAAAGCAAAAAGAAAGAAGGGAGATAAGGAGAATAGATGGAAAAATCAGTACTGCCTATGAGTGCCTGAGTGTTAACTTGTTTCAGTTGTGTCTGACTCTGTGACACTTTAGACTGTAGCCAACCAGGCTCCTCTGTCCATGGGTTTCTCCAGGCAAGAATCCTGGAACTGGTTGCCATGCCCTTCTCCAGGGGAATTTCCTGACCCAGTAATTGATTCCACATCTTTTATGTCTCCTGCAGTGAGAGGAATGTTCTTTACCACTAGTGTCACATGGAGCTGCCCATAGCCCCTTTCAATTCTCCTTGAAAACTGGCTAAATCTTCTTTTCCCCATACTATATTTTTTTCAAAGTCTTGCTATACATAGCAAATAACAATTAATATGTACTAATATTTTGACTTTTTCTGAAGTTGAGAGGCATTTTGATGGACTTTGAAATGATTCCAAGTTATAGTCTTACTTAATGTCTTGCTCGAAAATCAGATACTGAGTTTTCTAGCCTGTTATGTTTTATCTGACACATCACTTTCACTGGACTGCCGAAACAGTGCAACAAATATTATATTTAGTTATGATGATGACAATTCAAGATTCAATTTTTTATTATTAAGAATAAAACTAATTGCTATAACAAATAGACTCCCCCCACATATATAATGATCAAATAACAAAGAAGTTTATTTACCATTAATGTAAAGTTAAAAAGAGTTCCCCAGTAGGCGGTGGAAGGTTTCCTCTATCAGGTGTTTCAGGGGCTCAGAACTTTTTTCTGGTTTAAAGGATTTTCCATCTTTTGAGAATTTTTTATTTGCATCTAGATAGCATAAGGATAAAGACATATTGTATATATCACACGTTCTATGGAATACCTTGGCCTAGAAAAGATATGCAGAGTTTCCACTCTCATACCATTGTTGGAAACTCAGCTTCAATGCCATCTACTCCAATAGTGTCTGGGAATCATTCTGTTGCTCTCTATTCAGAAAAAACAAAAGTAGATACATAATAGTTTTGCTTGAAAAAGTGAGCAGGCTCTTGATCAAGAAAGATACTGTAACTTTTAGAGTAATCTTTGGTAAGCTAAAAAGTTTTGTTACTTACAAATTGAACATAGAGGGGAAAAAATACATCCAGCATGATAAATTTAATGCCCCCCATCCCCCCAACACCACTACTACACTCACTCCAAAAAAATAAAAAAAGTCAAGAAGGAGAGAAAAAGAAAAAAAAAAGATGGGACAAATATAACTAACAAAATAAGATAGATTAAATCTAACAGTATTTGCATTAAATATAAATGTATGAAAATTTCTAATTAAATGATAGTTTATGAGATTGAATTTAAACATATATGTCCAGGCACACATCCAATAAGACTATGACTAGTTATAACAGTCAAACCAAAACAAAAGAATGTAGAAAGGTTAAAACCAAAAACAATATAAAAAGTGTATAATATGGAAATAAAAAAAGACATCTGTCAGAACTATTGGAATATTATGGGGCTGGTGCACTGGGATGACCTGGAGGGATTGTGTCAGGGGGAAGGTGGGAGGGGGGGGTTCGGGATTGGGAACACTTGTACACCCATAGCAGATTCATGTTGATGTGTGGCAAAACCAATATAATATTGTAAAGTAAAAAATAATAATAATAAATAAAAAATAAAAAAATTATAATAGAAAAGGAATAAATAGAGATAAGGAGATTTTATGAGACCAATTCACAATTATTTATTTATTAAATTTAAATATATAATCAGACAAAAATATAAGAAAATATAAATATATAATATTTTAATACCATTATAAACAAGCTTGGACTTATAGAACATATAGGAAATAATATACACAAAAGCAGAAAAATATTCATTTTAAAGTCTATATAGATCATAAAATTATCCTGAAATATGAACAAAATCTCAAAATATTTCAAAGAATTTAAATCATACATAGGGCATTTTCTGACATTATTACACTTTTGAAATATTAATTGAAAAATATGACTAGAAAATTTCTGTATGTTTGGTAATTTTTATAATGGTATCCTAAATACATATGGAGCAATGGAATAATCATAATGGGAATTACAAAATATTTCTAACTTAATTATAATAAAGATATGCTGAAACTGCTTTATGTGTATTTGATGTAGTTTTCAACCTTGAATGCATTTATCTGAAAATAAATCTGAAAGCATAGTGAACTAAGCTTTCTTTTCATTAAATAATGACAAAAGAAAAACCTCTAGTAACATGAACTCCAAAAACAATAGGAGTAATATAATACTAACATGAGGAACAAAATTAATGAAATAGAAAAAAATGCAGTAATTGACTCAGCAAGCCAACTTGGAAAGATATGAATTGATAAACTTGTGGCAAGATCAATGATAAAAATTAGATAGGTAATATTTTAAATAATAAAAAGAAATATAATAGCTCCATAGTTAGTGCAAAATAAAAACAAACAAGAGAATATTATGTATAACTTTATACCAATAAAGTAGAAACTGCTTTCCCAAATTTTATTGGATTCAGCCTCCCAAAACTGACAAAAGAAATGAAAACCAAATAATCCTATTACTATTAAAGAAATCAAATAACAATTTAAAATATTTCTAAAAGAAAACTCAAGGCTTAGATAGATTCACTGAGGACAGCTCAGCAAAACAACTAGAATTCTCATACTATACAAATTTGGGCTTCCATAGTTGGCTCAGATGGTAAAGAATCTGCCTGCAATGCAAGAGACCCAGGCTTGATCCCTGGGTCTCAAAGATGCCCTGACAGAAGTCATGGCAACTCCAGTATTTTTGTTTAGGAAATTCCATGGACAGGGGAGCCTCGCAGGCTACAATCCTTGGGGTCACAGAGTCTGACACAATTGAGCAACTAACATACAAATTACTCCCAACTATTCACCAGTTACTCTTCAGGATGTGGGTGTGTGCTGCGTCACTCTGTCATGTCTAACTCTTTGCAACTCTTTGGACTGTAGTCCACCAGACCCCTCTGTCCATCATATTTTCCAGTCAAGAATTCTAGAGCGGGTTGCCATTTCCTTCTCCAGAGGATCTTCCCAATCCAGTGATCAAACACACATCTCATGCATTGGCAGGTGGATACTTTACTACCGAGCCACCTGGGAAAGCTCAAGGTTAGTTAGTTAGAGGGAAGTAAATGTAAATCTGTGTGAGACCTCTCTGTGAAGACACAACAAAACATAACTATAAGTCATATTATGTCACATGCCTGTTTTAAATTCCCTATTATACAAAATTTCATCATGGTGTTAGTCCTAAGTGTTTTTTCATATCTGACTCCTGCTATCTACTGTATTTCTCATTCATTTCTTTCTCTTAGTCATTTTATCCAGCTTCACTGATAATTTTTAATTCCCTAATTATGCTAGGCTCAGCTCATTCCTTTCTTTGGACATTTATACTGATGTCATTTATTCTGCCTAAAATGGTAACGCTTTCTCTGTCTGTCCACTTCTTACCTTTAGGTCAGTTAAAATGACACTTCTTAAGAATTCCTCACTAATTTCCCTTTCTAAAACAGGCACTTCACATTATGTTGATTCTACCCTTCACCTAGTTCTTTTCTTTCTTAGAACATAGTACAACTTGCAACTCTACACGTGTTTATTTATTTTTGGTTGTATCTCCAATTACAACATGCTATCCATGAAAACAGGATCAATGTTTTATGCATTGCTATGTACCCAATGCTTAGAATGGTTCCTGAAGCCTAGTAGGCATTTAAAATATGAGATTAAAATTGTTATACTCTAGGTTTATGAGACATTTGCATATGCTAGTAATAATAATGTAGTATTTTTATTTCCAATTTGGCATTTTCTTCTATGCAACTTCTCCAGAAGTACAGGATTTGATAATTCCTGAGTCTGTTATACAATACTATGAAATTCCTAGAAAACCACATCTAAACATTAATTCCATTAAATTTGTGTACTTTTTCAGAGTGTTTCAAATAATCACATTTGTCTCCATGTCAACACTATTTGCCTTTATCCACTTTCTCAAACTGCAACCACTTAATATTTTTAATGACTAATTTGATTATCTTTGGTGCAAAAAACCTCCACACTACTTTTAGTATAATCAGTTCATTTTTCTGGACCATCGCTTATAAGTCAGTGCATAGTCTGGTCCCTGTTCAGCTCTTTAGCTGCATTTTTCTGCATTCTTTTGCATAAAGCACCCAGCACTGAACTATTTAAAGTTCTGGAAAGTAGTGTTTTCTGTGATCATGCTTTGCAATTATTATACTGATTGCTGGAACATTGTTCTCCTCCTTCGCTCCTTAATTACTAAAGCCCACTTATTTTCCAGATTTAACCTTGCAGATCTTTTCCTCCAGGAAGCCTTCCCTAATTTCCTGGGCCCTGATTAGGAGACCTATCTATATGCAGTTATTTCATCATAACACTTACTGTATTGTACTTGTCTTTTACTTGTCTATCTACCACTACATTGTAGAAATTGGGTCTCATTGACATATTGAGAATTTAGCTTAGAGCTTGGCTCACATAGTGGGCAATGCATTTTTTTCCCCCAGAAGGAGTGAAGTAAGGAAAAAAAGAAATGGTGAGAGAGATGAAGGAAGAAAGGAATAGAGAGAGAAGAGGAGAGAAAGAAGGAATAAAGGAAGGAAGTGAAAACGAGAAGAAGAATAAATAATCATGTTAGGTATTGCATTAAAGCAGTGGTTGAAAAGCTTTTCCTCTAAAGGGTCAGATAGTAAATATTTTAGACTTTGTGGGCCATATGGGCTCTGCCTTATATTCAACTCTGCCATTTTAACACAAAAGTATGCTCTACTCCAGTAAAACTGTATTTATAAAAATAAGTAGCTGGATAGATTTGACTTGAGGGCCATAATTTTCTAGTTACTGCATTAGAGGCTTTATTTACATTATTTATTACTTCTAACAACAACTTTTCATGAACAGTGAGCCTAAAATAGATTATGTAATTTGTCCAAATCCACAGAACTAATAATAATGAAGTCCTAAGTCTGCTTAACTCTGCACAGAAGAATGGAGAGAAATAAGAGCCAAAATACAATGGACAAGTCACTTGGTATTCCTCTTTTACAGATTAAAAATCTGCAGTTTAATAAAATTTGCTAAAGTTTATATGGATAGTATTTAAAGTTATCTCTTATTAATGAAATGCCTTAAGCTCTTAACCATTGGTACATGCCAATTTTATTGAATTAAAATCTCTCTCATTTTTTAATTTCCTGCTATTTTAGAAAATGGTTGATCTGAAGAAGATTTTGTAGCAATTTGAAGTTTCAGCTTATTTCCTATTGTTCCTCTTGTTGGTTCTCTTAAAACAAAATACCAGCTAAATTAATTATCTGATTTTTGCAGGGAAGTAAGTAGCCAATAAATATTGCTTAACTTCTACGTTTAAACAAAGCCTAACCATATTACCTAGCATCAAAGAGGATGAGTGAGCATGAAGAAATAGAGTACATTTAATATAGGTTCAGAAATTATTATTTAAGAGATCAGAATTTTAGACAAAGTGTTTAGATTTTTAAATTGGATTTATATGTCTATGCCAATGAATAAAAGGAGTATGGGAGTGGATACTGAATAAAGTTGAACAGTATAAAAATAAAGAAGCTAAATATACCATTTTAAGTGGTACTCAATGTCTCTTGAGTTCTATTAACAGTAATTCCTTGGTTTGTGAAAATGAGGGACAAGCTATTGTAATAAATAATTCAGTAACCCCTTATGATTATACAGTGGAAGTGAGAAATAGATTTAAGGGACTAGATCTGATAGATAAGAGTGCTGGATGATAATGGATGGAGTTAGTGACATTGTATAGGAGACAGGGATCAAGATCACCCCAAGAAGAAAAAAATGCAAAAAAGCAAAAAGGCTGTCTGAAGAGACCTTACAAACAGCTGTGAAAAGAAGAGACATGAAAAGCAAAGGAGAAAAGCAAAGATATACCCATCTGAATGCAGAGTTCCAAAGAATAGCAAGGAGATATAAGAAAGCCTTCCTCCGAGATCAGTGCAAAGAAATAGAGGAAAACAATAGAATGGGAAAGACTAGAGATCTCTTCAAGAAAATTAAACATACCAAGGGAAAATTTTCATTAAAAGATGGGCTCAATAAAGGACAGAAACAGTAAGGACCTAACAGAAACAGAAGATATTAAGAAGAGGTGGCAAGAATACACAGAAGAACTGCACAAAAAAGATCTTCATGACCCAGATAATGATGATGGTATGATCACTCACCTAGAGCCAGACATCCTGGAAAGTGAAGTCAAGTGGGCCTTAGGAAGCATCACTATGAACAAAGCTAGTGGAGGTGATGGGATTCCAGTGGAGCTATTTCAAATCCTGAAAGACGATGCTGTGAAAGTGCTCCACTCAATATGTCAGCAAATTTGGAAAACTCAGCAGTGGCCACAGGACTGGAAAAGGTCAATTTTCATTCCAATCCCAAAGAAAGGCAATGCCAAAGGATGCTCAAAGTACCACACAATTGCACTCATCTCACACGCTTGTAAAGTAATGCTCAAAATTCTGCAAGTCACGCTTCAGCAGTACATGAACTGTGAACTTCCCTATGTTCAAGCTGGATTTAGAAAAGGCAGAGGAACCAGAGATCAAATTGCCAACATCAGCTGGGTCATCAAAAAAGCAAGAGAGTTCCAGAAAAACGTTTATTTCTGCTTTGACTATGCCAAAGACTTTGTGTAGATCAAAATAAACTGTGGAAAATTCTTCAAGAGATGGGAATACCAGACCACCTGACCTGCCTCTTGAGAAACCTATATGCAGGTCAGGAAGCAACAGTTAGAACTGAACATAGGACAACAGACTCGTTCTGAATAGGTAAAGGAGTACGTCAAGGCTGTCCACTGTCACCCTGCTTATTTAACATATATGCAGAGTACATCTTGAGAAATGCTGGGCTGGAAGAAGCACAAGCTGGAATCAAGATTGCCGGGAGAAATATGAATCACCTCAGAAATGCAGATGACACCACCCTTACGGCAGAAAGTGAAGAAGAACTAAAGAGCCTCTTCATGAAAGTGAATGAGGAGAGTGAAAATGTTGGCTTAAAGCTCAACATTCAGAAAACGAAGATCATGGCATCTGGTCCCATCACTTCATGGCATATAGATGGGGAAACAGTGACTGACTTTATTTTTTTTGGTCTCCAAAATCACTGCTGATGGTTACTGCCATGAAATTAAAAGACTCTTACTTCTTGGAAAGAAAATTATGACCAACCTAGATAGTGTATTAAAAAGCAGAGACATTGCTTTGCCAACAATGGTCTGTCTAGTCAAGGCTATGGTTTTTCCAGTAGTCATGTATGGATGTGAGAGTTGGACTGTGAAGAAAGCTGAGCACTGAAGAATTGATGCTTTTGAACTGTGGTGTTGGAGAAGACTCTTGAGAGTCCCTTGGACTGAAAGGAGATCCAACCAGTCCATTCTAAAGGAGACCAGTCCGGGGTGTTCATTGGAAGGACTCATGTTGAAGCTGAAACTCCAATATTTTGGCCACCTGATGCAAAGAGCCGACACATTTGAAAAGATCCTGATGCTGGGAAAGATTGTGGGCAGGATGAGAAGGGGATGACAGAGGATAAGATGGTTGGATGGCATCACCGACTCAATAGACATGAGTTTGGGTAAACTCCTGGAGTTGGTGATGGACAGGGAGGCCTGGCATGCTGCAGTTCATGGGGTCACAAAGAGTCGGACACAACAGCAACTGACTGAACTGAACCCCAGTAAGAGATGAGGTAATCCAGGAACTGGTGCCAGAAATGTTCACTTTGAGTTCCCAAGCTTTTAAAATTTATGGCCTTACATATCTGACCTATTACATTGTATGGGGCCTTGGACAATTAAACTACTTTAAATCTTGAGTTCCTAATCTCTGAAAGAGAGATGCCTATAGGTTGCAAAGTCCAAATGCTGTTACAAAAGCAACGTCAGCTGGATCCACTCATTCTATCATTTTCTACCTATACGAAAAAAACCTAAACTGTTTTTGGTTTCTTTGAGTTTGACTTTGTCTAAAGGCCATGGTTCATTCATCCACTAGTTACTTAAACTGAAAACAGATATGAAAGGAAAAATCACATCCTGTGCTAAAGTCTTTGGAGCAGACTGTTTTTAGACTCTGCTTATTAATTCAAACAGAATTAATAGTTTCATTAGTAAAAAAAACCTGACATGTTTACATGTCAAACTACTACCTGATGGAGGTGGGCAGTGGAGAGGATGAGTGGTCCCATGAGTGGAGATAGAGTTCCGAGAAAGATATTATATATTCTTTCATAACCAATGAAAGACTGAGTTAACAGTAAAGTCTGTGGCCGGGAGAAAGAACAATGTTAATAAGGACCTAAACCAAGATTATAGAATGAACAATAGTGTAGATTATTCTAGCCAGTCACATGCAATTAAAAATTACACACACACACACATATATATATATAACCAAAATATCAATATGTACTTATTAGAGTATTAGAATATATATATTCTAATAGGATTTTCCAGGTGGTGCTAGTGGTAAAGAACTCACCTGCCAATGCAAGAGATGTAAGAAATGCGGGTTCTATCTCTGGGTTGGGAAAATCCCCTGGAGGAGGGCATCAAAACCCACTCCATTATTCTTGCCTGGAGAATCCCATGGACAGAGGAGACTGGGGGCTGCAGTACATAGGGTCACAAAAAGTTGGGCACTACTGAAATAAGTTAGCATATGTATATGTGTACATATATATATGTGTGTGTATATATATATATATATATATATATATATATATATACTAATAGCTAAATATTGATATTTTGGTGTAAAAAAAGGGGACATATGTATACCTGTGGCTGATTTGTGTTGACGTTTGACAGAAACCAACACAATTCTGTTAAACAATTATCCTTCAATTAAAAAAAAATCTACAATATACTTATATCAGTGAGAAGAACTTGATTTCGTATTTCCAGGTAGAACAACATAAAATGAAACTTAGTTCTAAGAGGTCTGTTTGTAGTTCTAATATTGCTGTTAATCATCTTTTTATTTATAAGGTTAATTATTATTAAGTACAAGTACTTTGTCCAGTTCTACTGTTAATTCAAGGACGTTGGACCAGGTAATATAAATATAATTATGTGCTTAATCCATGCTAAATGCCTTGTTAAGCACTTTACATGCAGTATCTCCTTTAATTCTTTTTTTATTTTTTAATTTATTTAATTAATTAATTTATTTAATTTTTATTTACACTTTATTTTACTTTACAATACTGTATTGGTTTTGCCATACATTGACATGAATCCACCATGGGTGTACATGCGTTCCCAAACATGAACCCCCCCTCCCACCTCCCTCCCCATAAAATGCCTCTGGGTCATCCCCATGCACCAGCCCCAAGCATGCTGTAACCTGCTTTGGACATAGACTGGCGATTCGATTCTTACATGATAGTATACATGTTTCAATGCCATTCTCACTATCATCCCACCTTCTCCCTCTCCCTCTGAGTCCAAAAGTCCGGTATACACATCTGTGTCTTTTTTGCTGTCTTGCATACAGGGTCATCATTGCCATCTTTCTAAATTCCATATATATGTGTTAGTATACTGTATTGGTGTTTTTCTTTCTGGCTTACTTCACTCTCTATAATCGGCTGCAGTTTCATCCATCTCATCAGAACTGATTCAAATGTATTCTTTTTAATGGCTGAGTAATACTCCATTGTGTATATGTACCACGGCTTTCTTATCCATTCATCTGCTGATGGACATCTAGGTTGTTTCCATGTCCTGGCTATTATAAACAGTGCTGCGATGAACATTGGGGTACATGTGTCTCTTTCAATTCTGGTTTCCTCGGTGTGTATGCTCAGCAGTGGGGTTGCTGGGTCATAAGGCAGTTCTATTTGCAATTTTTTAAGGAATCTCCACACTGTTCTCCATAGTGGCTGTACTAGTTTGCATTCCTACCAACAGTGTAGAAGGGTTCCCTTTTCTCCACACCCTCTCCAGCATTTATTGCTTGCAGATTTTTGGATCGCAGCCATTCTGACTGGTGTGAAGTGGTACCTCATTGTGGTTTTGATTTGCATTTCTCTCATAATGAGTGATGTTGAGCATCTTTTCATGTGTTTGTTAACCATCTGTATGTCTTCTTTGGAGAAATGTCTATTTAGTTCTTTGGCCCATTTTTTGATTGGGTCGTTTATTTTTCTGGAATTGAGCTGCGTAAGTTGCTTGTATACTTTTGAGATTAGTTGTTTGTCAGTTGCTTCATTTGCTATTATTTTCTCCCATTCAGAAGGCTGTCTTTTCACCTTGCTTATATTTTCCTTTGTTGTGCAGAAGCTTTTAATTTTAATTAGATCCCATTTGTTTATTTTTGCTTTTATTTCCAGAATGCTGGGAGGTGGATCATAGAGGATCCTGCTGTGATTTATGTTGGAGAGTGTTTTGCCTATGTTCTCCTCTAGGAGTTTTATAGTGTCTGGTCTTACGTTTAGATCTTTAATCCATTTTGAGTTTATGTTTCTGTGCAGTGTTAGAAAGTGATCTAGTTTCATTCTTTTTCAAGTGGTTGACCAGTTTTCCCAGCACCACTTGTTAAAGAGATTGTCTTTACTCCATTGTATATTCTTGCCTCCTTTGTCAAAGATAAGGTGTCCATAGGTGTGTGGATTTATCTCTGGGCTTTCTACTTTGTTCCATTGATCTATATGTCTGTCTTTGTGCCAGTACCATACTGTTTTCATGACTGTGGCTTTGTAGTAGAGCCCTAAGTCAGGCAAGTTGATTCCTCCAGTTCCATTCTTCTTTCTCAAGATTGCTTTGGCTATTCGAGGTTTTTTGTATTTCCATACAAATCTTGAAATTATTTGTTCTAGTTCTGTGAAAAAATATGGCTGGTAGCTTGATAGGGATTGCATTGAATTTGTAAATTGCTTTGGGTAGTATATTCATGTTCACTATATTGATTCTTTCAATCCGTGAACATGGTATATTTCTCGATCTATTAGTGTCCTCTTTGATTTTTTTCATCAGTGTTTTATAGTTTTCTATATATAGGTCTTTAGTTTCTTTAGGTAGATATATTCCTAAGTATTTTATTCTTTTCATTGCAATGGTGAATGGAATTGTTTCCTTAATTTCTTTTTCTACTATCTCATTATTAGTGTATAGGAATGCAAGGGATTTCTGTGTGTTGATTTTATATCCTGCAACTTTACTATATTCATTGATGAGCTCTAGTAATTTTCTGGTGGAGTCTTTAGGGTTTTCCATGTAGAGGATCATGTCATCTGCAAACAGTGAGAGTTTTACTTCTTCTTTTCCAATTTGGATTCCTTTTATTTCTTTTTCTGCTCTGATTGCTGTGGCCAAAACTTCCAGAACTATGTTGAATAGTAGCGGTGAAAGTGGGCACCCTTGTCTTGTTCCTGACTTTAGGGGAAATGCTTTCAATTTTTCACCATTGAGGATAATGTTTGCTGTGGGTTTGTCATATATAGCTTTTATTATGTTGAGGTATGTTCCTTCTATTCCTGCTTTCTGGAGAGTTTTTATCATAAATGGATGTTGAATTTTGTCAAAGGCTTTCTCTACATCTATTGAGATTATCATATGGCTTTTATTTTTCAATTTTTTAATGTGGTGTATTATATTGATTGATTTGCGGATATTGAAGAATCCTTGCATCCCTGGGATAAAGCCCATTTGGTCATGGTGTATGATCTTTTTAATGTGTTGCTGGATTCTGATTGCTAGAATTTTGTTGAGGATTTTTGCATCTATGTTCATCAGTGATATTGGCTTGTAGTTTTCTTTTTTGGTAGTATCTTTGTCAGGTTTTGGTATTAGGGTGATGGTGGCCTCATAGAATGAGTTTGGAAGTTTACCTTCCTCTGCAATTTTCTGGAAGAGTTTGAGTAGGATAGGTGTTAGCTCTTCTTGAAACTTTTGGTAGAATTCAGCTGTGAAGCCATCTGGACCTGGGCTTTTGTTTGCTGGAAGATTTCTGATTACAGTTTCAATTTCCATGCTTGTGATGGGTCTGTTAAAATTTTCTATTTCTTCCTGGTTCAGTTTTGGAAAATTGTACTTTTCTAAGAATTTGTCCATTTCTTCCACGTTGTCCATTTTATTGGCATATAACTGCTGATAGTAGTCTCTTATGATCCTTTGTATTTCTGTGTTGTCTGTTGTGATCTCTCCATTTTCATTTCTAATTTTATTGATTTGATTTTTCTCTCTTTGCTTCTTGATGAGTCTGGCTAATGGTTTGTCAATTTTATTTATCCTTTCAAAGAACCAGCTTTTGGCTTTGTTGATTTTTGCTATGGTCTCTTTTGTTTCTTTTGCACTTATTTCTGCCCTAATTTTTAAGATTTCTTTCCTTCTACTAACTCTGGGGTTCTCCAGTTCTTTCTTTTTTAGTTGCTTTAGGTGTAGAGTTAGGTTATTTATTTGGCTTTTTTCTTGTTTCTTGAGGTATGCCTGTATTGCTTTGAACTTTCCTCTTAGCACTGCTTTTATAGTGTCCCACAGGTTTTGGGTTGTTGCGTTTTCATTTTCATTAGTTTCTATGCATATTTTGATTTCTTTTTTGATTTCTTCTGTGAGTTGTTGGTTATTCAGAAGTGTGTTGTTCAACCTCCATATGCTGGAATTTTTAATAGTTTTTCTCCTGTACTTGAGATCTAATCTTAATACATTATGGTCAGAAAAGATGCTTGGAATGATTTCGATTTTTTTAAATTTATCAAGGTTAGATTTATGGCCCAGGATGTGATCTATCCTGGAGAAGGTTCCATACGCACTTGAGAAAAAGGTAAAATTTATTGTTTTGTGGTGAAATGTCCTATAGATATCAATTAGGTCTAACTGGTCTAATGTATCATTTAAAGTTTGCGTTTCTTTGTTAATTTTCTGTTTTGTTGATCTGTCCATAGGTGTGAGTGGGGTATTAAAGTCTCCCGATATTATTGTGTTATTGTTAATTTCCGCTTTCATACTTGTTAGCATTTGTCTTACATATTGTGGTGCTCCTATATTGGGTGCATATATATTTATAATTGTTATATCTTCTTCTTGGATTGATCCTTTGATCATTATGTAGTGGCCTTCTTTGTCTCTTTTCACAGCCTTTGTTTTAAAGTCTTATTTTATCGAATATGAGTATTGCCACTCCTGCTTTCTTTTGGTCTCTATTTGCGTGGAATATATTTTTCCAGCCCTTTACTTTCAGTCTGTATGTGTCCCTTGTTTTGAGGTGGGTCTCTTGTAAGCAGCATATAGAGGGGTCTTGTTTTTGTATCCATTCTGCCAATCTTTTCCTTTTGGATGGGGCATTCAACCCATTAACGTTTAAGGTAATTATTGATAAGTATGATCCTGTTACCATTTACTTTATTGTTTTGGGTTTGGATTTATATGCCCTTTTTGTGTTTCCTGTCTAGAGAATATCCTTTAGAATTTGTTAGAGAGCTGGTTTGGTGGTGCTGAATTCTCTCAGCTTTTGCTTGTCTGTAAAGCTTTTGATTTCCCCTTCGCATTTGAATGAGATCCTTGCTGGGTACAGTAATCTGGGCTGTAGGTTATTTTCTTTCATCACTTTAAATATGTCTTGCCATTCCCTCCTGACTTGAAGAGTTTCTATTGAAAGATCTGCAGTTATCCTTATGGGAATCCCCTTGTGTTTTATTTGTTGTTTTTCCCTTGCTGCTTTTAATATTTGTTCTTTGTGTTTGATCTTTGTTAATTTGATTAATATGTGTCTTGGGGTGTTTCACCTTGGGTTTATCCTGTTTGGAACTCTCTGGGTTTCTTGGACTTGGGTGATTATTTCCTTCTCCATTTTAGGGAAGTTTTCAACTATTATCTCCTCAAGGATTTTCTCATGGTCTTTCTTTTTGTCTTCTTCTTCTGGGACTCCTATAATTCGAATGTTGGAGTGTTTCATATTGTCCTGGAGGTCTCTGAGATTGTCCTCATTTCTTTTAATTTGTTTTTCTTTTTTCCTCTCTGATTAATTTATTTCTACCATTCTATCTTCTATTTCACTAATCCTATCTTCTGCCTCCATTATTCTACTGTTTGTTGCCTCCAGAGTGTTTCTGATCTCATTTATTGCATTATTCATTATATATTGACTCTTTTTTATTTCTTCTAGGTCCTTGTTAAACCTTTCTGGCATCTTCTCAATCCTAGTCTCTAGGCTATTTATCTGTGATTCCATTTTGATTTCAAGATTTTGGATCATTTTCACTATCAATATTTGGAATTCTTTCTCAGGTAGATTCCCTACTTCTTCCTCTTTTGTTTGGTTTGGTGGGCAACTCTCCTGTTCCTTTACCTGCTGAGTATTCCTCTGTCTCTTCATCTTGGTTATATTGCTGCGTTTGGGGTGGCCTTTTTATATTCTGGCAATTTGTGGAGTTCTCTTTATTATGGAGCTTCCTCACTGTGGGTGGGGTTCTATCAGCGGCTTGTCAAGGTTTCCTGGTTAGGGAGGCTTGTGTTGGAGTTCTGGTGGGTGGAGCTGGGTTTCTTCTCTCTGGAGTGCAGTGGAGTGACCAGTAATGGGTTATGAGATGTCAAAGGTTTTGGAGTAGCTTTGAGCTGCCTGTATATTGAAGCTCAGGGGTGTGTTCCTGTGTTGCTGGAGAATTTGTGTGGTATGTCTTGCTCTGGAATTTGTTGGCCCTTGGGTGGAGCTTGGTTTCAGTGTAGGTATGGAGGCGTTTGATGAACTCCTATTGCTTAATGTTCCCTGAATTCAGGAGTTCTCTGATGTTCTCAGGCTTTGGATTTAAGCCTCCTGCTTCTGGTTTTCAGTTTTATTTTTCCAGTAGCCTCTAGACTTCTCCATCTATACAGCACTGATGATAAAACATCTAGGTTAAAGATGAAAAGTTTCTCCACATTGAGGGACACCCAGAGAGGTTCACTGAGTTACATGGAGAAGAAAAGAGGGAGGGGGTAGTTAGAGGTGACTGGAATGAGATGGGGTGAGATCAAAAGAGGAGAGAGCAAGCTAGCCAGAAGTCACTTCCTAATGTGCACTCCATAGTCTGGACCGCTCAGTGGTATTTACGGAGTTATACAGGGAAGAGGAGAGGCAGGAAGTAGACAGAGGTGGCCAGGAGGATAAGAGAGAGGAATGAAAAGGAGAGAGATAAATCCTGCCAGTAACCAGTTCCTTAGGTGTTCTCCACCGTCTGGAACACACAGAGATTCACAGAGTTGGATAGAGAAGAGATGGGGGAGGAAAGAGACAGAGGCCACCTGGTGGAGAAAAAGGAGAGTCCAAAGGAGGAGAGAGTGGTCAAGCCAGTAATCTCACTCTGAGGTAAAATTGGGTAGTGAAGTTTGGGTTTTTAAATGTACAAAATTGACAACAAAAACCAAAAAGCAAAGATTAAAAATCTAGAGTAGAGGTTGGATTTTCAAAAATACAATATTGAAGAAAGGAAGCAGAAGGAAAAAAGAAAAAAAAAGAAAAGAAAAGAAAAGAAAAAAGCCACAAGAATTATTTAAAAAACACCAACAACAACCACACAAAGACTATATATGGTCTTTGCCTTAAAAAAATAGTCTTTTTTTTGAACAGTAATAGTAGGTTATAGAAATAAAAATTAGAGGAGAAATAGAAGACTTAACAATTAAAAAAAAGTTAGAAAAAAAGAAAGAAAAAAAGAAAAAAAATAAAAGGAATGATTGTAAAAATAGTAAACATATTTCTGGCCCTTCTCTGATGTTGTGGGCCATGTGGGGTCACTTCCAAGGCGGTTCCCCCTGTTTAACTTCTTCTGTTTGCTGTTTTTTTAGGGTCACTAATTCAGTCGTGCTGTGGGGAGGGGGGGATGCTGCAAACAAATAGCACTGTTGTGTACACACAGTGTCTCAGCCCCGCTGGACCTGTCCCTTCTCGCGGCGCACAAACCACTCCGGTTCTACGATGCTCAGTCAGGAACCGTCTGAGGCCAGCCCTAGGCTGCATGCCCCTCCCCAGTCTAAGCCGCTCAGGTTCAGTGCTCAAGTAGCCCTCAGAGGCTCAGATTCGGTTGGACTGCATTTTGTGCCCTTCCCAGGTCCGAGTAGCTCAGGAGTTTGGCGAGAGCGATTGCTGCGACTTGTCGCCTTTTCTGCCTCTGCTGCTCAGTTTTCTGGGTGGACCGCTGGTGCCCCTTGTGAGGCAGATGGTGACTGTCCAGCACCCCTAGAAGTCTTAGCAAAGAAGCCTGCTTGCAGTTTGGTAGGTAGAGTCTCTCTGGGGCTGCAATTGCCCCTTTCCAGCCCTTACGGCTCTGGCTGCCTGTCCCCGGCAGGGGATGGTCTGCAGCCGGCTTTTTCCGTTCGGTCCTTTGTTCTGTGCGCGGTCCTGGTGGTGTCTTATGTTCGAGCTTTTCGCGTGGTAGCTATCCAAGTTTGCTAGCCCAAGTTAGATCGTTCTGGTTACACGTGGGGCGTTCCTGCCCGATTCTTACAAATCACTGCAGCCCATGCCTCCCGCGCTTCCCTGCCCTGCCCCCACTTACTAGTGGCAGATGCAGGCGTCTGTGCTGCTTTTCCACTGGGGGAGTTACTGTTGGGCTTGTAATCTGGTGGTTTCAATTATTTATTTATTTTTCCTTCCCATTATGTTGCCCTCTGTGTTTCCAAGGCTCGCCACAGACTCGGCAGGGAGAGTGTTTCCTGGTGTTTGGAAACCTCTCTTCTAAAAATTCCCTTCCCAGGATGGGCTTCCCTTCCTGGGACGGAGCTCCCTCCCCACCTCCTTTGTCTCCTTTTTCGTCTTTTATATTTTTTCCTACCTGTTTTTGAAGACAATGATCTGCTTTTCTGGATGCCTGATGTCCTCTGCCAGCATTCAGAAGTTGTTTTGTGGAGTTTTCTCAGCATTGAAATATTCTTTTGAGGAATTTGTGAGGGAGAGAGTGGTCTTCCCATCCTATTCCTCCGCCATCTTAGGACCGCCGCGCCTCCTTTAATTCTTAAAACAACTTATATCACATAGGTATTTCAGTCCCATGTTATTGTTGAACAAATTGAGGGTGGGCTGGTGTATTGTAGAACTTAATTACCTTGCCTAAGACCACAAGGCTGGTATTTGACACAGGCATTTCCAACTTCTAAGTCCAACCTCTTAATCAATATACTGTATTACTTTAAGTGGCTCATTATTTCAGATATGTTGCCACTTTAACAATTTACATATTCCATAAGAATTTTTGTGGCTGCTATTATCATTATGAGTTGGACACGACTGAGCGACTTCACTTTCACTTTTCACTTTCATGCATCGGAGAAGGAAATGGCAACCCACTACAGTGTTCTTGCCTGGAGAATCCCAGGGACAGGGGAGCCTGGTGGGCTGCCATCTATGGGGTCTCACAGAGTCGGACACGACTGAAGTGACTTAGCAACAGCAGCAGCAGCAGCAGCAGCAGCAGCAGCAGCAGCAGCAGCAGCAGCAGCAGCAGCAGCAGATGAAAGGAAAAACATTTCTGATTAAAACAATGGAGCAAGCCCCATTTGGCTGGAATTAGTGAATAATGCCAGGTGTGACTTTGTTTACCCAGCTGTCATAAGTGGCTACAACTGAAATGTGATCCTCTACTTGGCAAAATATTACATAATTTAAATATGTGTGGAGAAAACCGATTAAAAGGTGAATTATTCACCAAGAGAAGAGAAATTCTCTTTTCTCTTACTATTCCTCTTTTAACAAACTGTCACACTAAGCTTAACCATTCTTCCAAAACATGAAACCAAGCCCTTTTGTGCAATTTTCAAACACTTCCACAAATGAATAGATGTAGCAATGTGTCATGAAGTCTTGCCAATTTACAATGCCTACATTATTTCACAATAATATATTTTTTATTTAAAAGCTATTTTATTGCCTCTTTACAATTTTCAACGTGCATTTCTCTTCCCATTATAAAAAGCTGTAATGTTAGGAGAAAGGTGTCAGCTGAAGCACAGGTTGTAAGTGTTCCAGTTTTCACTGAACATAACAAACCACACTGATCACAACTTTGTGTGGGGAAAATCCTCTGGAAAATTACTTTCTGCATACGTTTAAATATTATTCATAATGGAAACTCTTTTCTATAAAAATGCTTTAAAATAATATGATTGACTATTACCACGTGAATACTTCTTTTAAGCATAGCCTTTTATAATCACATATATTCTTTATCCTTATCCATTTTATTTTTCACTTGGTAAAAATGAACAAAATACAAAATTCAGGATAATTTTATCATTCACATTAACAAGAGAACAACGGCAAGTGGCTTTGAACTGCTCTTCCATATGGCATTTCAGTTACTGTTTAGATTAACAGGTATAATAGTTGAAATTTTCTGGGCCAGAGTTTAATGGAGCTCAGCACTGCTCCTTTCTGAAAAGACCCATCCACCTATGGACAAAGCCTCCTGTCTGTTACCATGGCCCTGAATAAAGTGACTGATGAGCATCTGAGTCTGTTTCAAGTTGCAAAAAGGAAGAACTTAAATTCCAGTTAACTACGCTGTCTCTTCCTGATACGAATTATGCCAGCTGAGATAATCAATAACTTATCAGGCTGCCGAGAGCCCATTAGCATGTGGTTAACATGCTAGTGTTCACAGCAGTATTCTTCAATGTGGGAAGTGGCCCTCTGGTATAACACACTTCAATAGTCTAAGCTCAATAATAATAACTCTTGTTTAACAAGACATTAGATTGACTCTTATAAATTAGAAGATGGTTTTCATGATCTATGTAATCTGCTCTATTAATAAAAATAGAACTGAAGGCTCTTGGCACAATTCATTTCTCACTTCTACTTACAAGTGGGCTCTAAATATAAGGAATCAGGCTTGCCCAATTAATCACAGCCCTGAACAACGTGTCTACCTGAAGAGAATGTAAAACCTCTGCTAGTAGAAAGTTTAATTTAAGCCCTAGGGCTAAATTAAAGAGCTTTTCAAATACAGAGATTATTGTTTGGTAATAGCAAAACACAATTATGTTTTTTTTTTAAATTCCATTTTAGGAAATTATTTTCAGAAACAAAGAAACATAGCAATTTGCTAAATCATTTGAAAGGGGTTGACTCATTGCTGTCACATTTTAGCATGAATAAGAAAATGGCAAGAAGAAATAGAAACAGTGCAGGAAGAAGTCATTAAGATCCAATGATTTTTTTGTTTGTTTGTTTGCATCCTCTGAGTGACAAAGACAAGGTTTTTTTACATCTGATGTCTGTGTACTAACTGAATTTTCCACTGTCTACTCCTTAAATGCAATTCTGATTGTGTAGCCGTAAGAAAGAACAGCTAGGTGAAAGAGCAGGATGCAGTGTTTCATGTACTGTTCCCACTTTGGGATTGTCATATTGCATCTGTGGGACTGAATCTTTTAAGGAGTTGTCAAATTTAATTGGTGAATTTGCACAGTTCTGGCTTACTGGATATATCATAACACCAAGATTTTTTTCTTTTATCACTTTATGTTAACTCCATGATTTCAATATTCTTATCTGTGAACAAAGCCTGCAGAATAAAGAAAACAGCTTTAGTAAATTAAAATCTTAACTGATAAGCAATTTGAAGATTTTAACATTGACAATTTGATATTTGCAATGTACAAAATTTGATATTTGGTGTATTTTTCTTTTCTTGTGACAAATTTGTATTTTGTACATGTTCAGTATAGCAGAATGTCCTATAAACACTTCAGTAGGTTTAAAGACTATAAAAAAAGAAGAGTAAAATCTATAATATCAACAATTGAGGCTCCCAGCCTTCCAAGAATAAGGATAAATGCTTCAAATAAATATTCAAATGGAATCTAACATTTTTTATTACCTATGAATCCTGCATTGTCTAAGACGTAACACTCATCTCTTTTTCCATCTACTAAAGTTGCTCTCACTGCCTTACACATCCAAACTCTTCTTCTTTTTTTTTTTTTTTTAATATTTGTGGCTTCTCTTCAGGTCTTGGCTAAAACACAACTTCCACAGAAGTAGAGAGAAGCTTCACAAATATCCTAAGTGGACCCCCTCCAGTTAGTCCCCAAAGTGTTTTTCCTTCAAATATTTATCAAAAATTATAATCTTCTGTTTACAATTTGGTTTCTCCATAAACTATGTGTTTATTCACAAATTGTGCATTCCATAAAGACAGAGACAATGATTTTGTTTTGTTTGCTTTTTGTTTGTTTCAGTCAGTGCAGAGCCAGCCTCTGGTGGATTGCTGGCAGGTAGTGGTGGTGGTAGTGAAAGGAAGAGAAAGAGGACAAGAAGGAGGAATAATAAACTCATTTAATAATAAACTAGCAGTTATAACAGCTAAAATTTCCTGGATTTTATGTAGCACTGTGCAAGGGGATTTGCACTATCTCATTTAGTTGTTCCTTGACAATAGATGCTCGTATTATCTAATGTTGACAGAAGGAGATTTGAGGCTGAGAGGTTAAATAGCTTACACAAGGGACATCAAATTAATTAAGTTGGTGCCAGGATTCAAACAGTGGACATCCCACTCCAGAGCTCACATGAATGAGCTTGTTAAATAAATGAGTGGATGTGTAAATAAAGGAGGCAAGTAGGAAAGGAGGAAGGAAGGAAGAAAGAGAGAAAGAAAGAAGAGAGGCATGCTGCCTATACCAAAAAGTGACATGCTGGAAATTATTATTTTAATGAGAAATCTGACCAGTCAAATATCTAGCATCTTTTGTAACCTACAGCTTTTTAAACTATAGGTTTTGAGGATAAGAAGTTGTAAGACTTGCCAAACAATGGTTTCAGTTGAAATAATCCTCTTAACAAAGCTATCTTTGTTAACAATGACTCTCATAGACCACTTTTGAGAATCAACATTGTGAATACCTAACAATAAAGCAACTATACACACTGAGGAAATCAGAATTGAAAGACACGTGAACCCCAATGTACGTTGCAGCACTATTTATAATAGCCAGGACATGGAAGCAACCTAGATGTGCATCAGCAAATGAATGGATAAGAAAGCTGTGGTACATATACACAATGGAGTATCACACAGCCATTAAAAAGAATACATTTGAATCAGTTCTAATGAGGTGGATGAAACTGGAGCCTATTATACAGAGTGAAATAAGCCAGAAGGAAAAACACCAATACAGTATACTGACACATATATATGGAATTTAGAAAGATGGTAATGATAACCCTGTATGCGAGATGGCAAAAGAGACACAGATGTATAGAACAGTTTTTGGACTCTGTGGGAGAGGGAGAGAATGGGATGATTTGGGAGAATGGCATTGAAATGTGTATAATATCATATATGAAACGAATCGCCAGTCCAGGTTTGATGTATGATACTGGATGCTTGGGGCTGGTGCACTGGGATGACCCAGAGGGATGGTATGAGGAGGGAGGAGGGAGGGGTTTCAGGATGGGGAAC
This sequence comes from Capra hircus, assembly GCF_001704415.2. Lineage (NCBI taxonomy): Eukaryota > Metazoa > Chordata > Mammalia > Artiodactyla > Bovidae > Capra > Capra hircus. The sequence continues at coordinate 48,305,880 of NC_030810.1, forward strand.
ACGTGTACACCCGTGGTGAATTCATGTTGATGTATGGCAAAACCAATAGAATATTGTAAAGTAATTAACCTCCAATTAAAATAAATAAATTTATATTAAAAAGTATAAAATTATATATGCAAAATAAATTATTTTTAAAAAAAGCAACTATAGTTAGTTCACTAAAGCCATAAGATAGGTGGAATGTTTCAGCCCAGACATGAAGGCTGCAATGATAACAAATCTGAATATTGGATCATTGTGTGTCAATTGTGTTAATTTTGCACTAAACTCTTTACTTCTGTGTGCTGCTGCTATGCTGCTAAATCACTTCAGTCGTGTCTGACTCTGTGAGACCCCATAGATGGCAACCCACTAGGCTCCTCCATCCCTGGGATTCTCCAGACAAGAATACTGGAGTGGGTTGCCATTTCCTTCTCCAATGCATGAAAGTGAAAAGTGAAAGTGAAGTCGCTCAGTCGTGTCCAACTCTTCGCGACCCCATGGACTGCAGCCTACCAGGCTCCTCCATCCATGGGATTGTCCAGGCAAGAGTACTGGAGTGGGATGCCATTGCCTTCTCCTTTACTTCTGTGTGTTCTCTTGTAATTCTCAGAGTCCTAGGAGGTGAGCACAGAATAATAGGGCCAGAAAGACTTGGTCTTGGGAGTCTGATGCAGACATTCTGATTCCAGAGCTACTGGCTTTAAGAAGTCACTCTCTAGTGGTCTTGGACCATTTCTTTGTAAAGTGTGATGCCATGGAAATAAAGGGGATTGTAAGAAACTGAGAAGTTTACAGGTAGGCATTGTATGTTCATTGCCTCAATGAAATTCTTTCAACAACTTACAACTTATTTATTTGACAAGTGGAGAGACAAAACTCATAGAAGCTGAACAATTCGCTGAAGTTTCCCTAGCCAGTAAAAGGCAGAAATAGGATATGATCCCAGGCTTTTGTGTTTACAAAACCCATAGTCATTTTAAGAAAACCATACTATTTCCTGAAGTTTACTGTCTACTGTAGTCATTAACAGAGAGGAGAAACAGCTGTTGCTTCCTATAGTATTCCTACACTCCAGTTAAATCCTTTGAATGCTAATTCTAGCATAATACTGAGTGGCGGAAACACTCATTTTCAGAATTCATTTCAGTGAATTTACTCATTTTCAGAATGGTTATTTTCTTTAGAAAAATGATAAATGCCAGTTTAGAAACTGCTATAAAATGATGGTAATACTGTGCTATCAATGGGTTCTTCTCTTGGGATTGAAAAAATTGCACTTTAAAGGTAAAGAAAAAAAAAGTTTCACTTTGAATGTGCACATTCAAAATATATATATATAAATACAGTCATTTTAACAACTAAATATTTATATATTAATAACAAATGAAGCATCAGTTGAAACATGACTTTTGAAAGATAGGAGTATATAAGCACTTATCTGCAAACATAGAAATTTGACCAAAATCTCTTTATAACTAAATACTTATACTATTATGAAAGGGATATAGTGTACATAAACTAATAGTGAATAACTGTTTATTAAGCAGCTCATGATATTCACCATGAGGTGATTAAATAGCTGGATCCTGAGCTATTATGGTTTGAACATACTTAATGATATAAAAAAAGGAAGTGTCATGTGCTAAACATAGGCAAATTTCTGTCTAAGGATTGTTTTAACGGCTTTGCCATTTTCTTGGATGTCACAGTAACACCGGTTTCATATTTAATGGAGAATGCACCAAAGTAGAAGGGCTATGAACTTCAACAGTCATTGTGATCTTAGCAGCTGGCTCAGATAGTGGAATAGAAAGAAGATGCACAATCCTGAGTTTTCTAGTTCCGGTAGGAAAGAGAAAAGTAGAATTTACACTTAATCTAGTGTACTGCCCAAGGGAAAGGGGGCAGATGGTTCTTAGCATCAAACATGGCTCTGTGAAATCTGGAGAAGGTGGCTAATCCTGAGAATTCTCCCCGAGAAGGGTGAGAGAGGAGTGGAACATACATAGCCATTTTAAAAAAGGGTTTGAGAGACTCCCACAATCTCTAGCCAGCTGAATTGGTAAAAATCTTTCCCTGCAAAGTCAGTTCACAAAAACTAGAACAGATGGCTTCTTCACATGAACATACACCAATACAAAGCGACAATCAGGAAAATTTAATCCATAGCATTCTACCCTAAAGAAACGGAGATCTATCAATTGCCTGGCCAAAATTTAAAATAATTGTCTTAAGGAGGCTTAGTAAGTTACAATAGAGTGCAGATAGACAACAAAATCAATAAAATGATACATGAACAGAATGAGAATATCAACAAAAGAGAAACAATAAAAATGAACTAAACAGAATTCTGGAGTTGAAGAATACAATAACTGAACTGAAAAATTCAATAGAGAGCTTCACTAACAGACTTGCTCAAGCAAAAGAAAGAATCAGTGAACTTAAAGATAGGTCATTTAAAATTATCCAGTCAGAGAAACCGAAATAAAAAAAGAGCAAAGTAGAATGTTGAGTTAGAGAAATAGAAGGCAGCAGTGTTGTTCAATCAAAACACATATTGAAGACTATATTTCTGGAGAATCAATCTTTACATAAAATATTAACAAGTAAAGGGATTAACACAAGGTAGTAGGAAATAGGAACCATAGGTCAGAAGAAGGTATTCCAGCGAAATTAGACTCACAAAAATGATCCAGATTCAGAACAGCTTCTAAAGCTATAATAAGTTAATTATTATTAGTTTCCTGGACAGGAGGCAGACACAACCTTTACAATTCATTTTATATAATTCCCTGTAGAAATATACATTTTATTTATCCATTTGTGATAAATATTTTTATAAATATGACAAGTTCCAAATTAATAGTTTGAATTTTTTTTATTCTGATAGAGTGCATCTAAATACACTATAGCATACAACGAATATAACTAAGAATATTTCTGTTTTCAGGTATTCAGGAAATTATCAAATGATAAACATATAATTTAAAATAACAACTAAAAGATATATTGTTACAATGGTATACAACTGCACTTATATTGTGGAATAATGTAAGTAAAAGCTAGTTAAGTGAAAATGAAAAGTTGTATCTGACTCTTTGTGACCCCATGGACTATACAGGCCATGGAATTCTCCAGGCCAGAATACTGGAGTGAGGCCAGAATACTGGAGAGGGTAGTCTTTCCCTTCTCCAGGACATCTTCCAAGCCCAGGGATCGATCCCTGGTCTCCTGCATTGCAGGTGGATTCTTTACCAGCTGAGCCACAAGGGAAATACAAGAATACTGGAGTGAGTAGCATGTCCCTTCTCCAATGGATCTTCTGAACCCAGGAATCAAACTGGGGCCTCCTGCATTGCAGGTGGATTCTTTACCAATGGAGCTATCAGTGAAGATGTAAAGATTAGTATTATATTTAATATAATGAATGAATCCTTTAAAAAGTCATAGATTTTTTTAAATGCCATTTGAGAATTAGGGATAACTTAAAAATCCTAACAACCTGATCCATAATATTAAGTTTTCACTTTATTTATTTGTTTCACTTAAAGCTACCTGATTATTTAGGCTTTCATTCCTTTTAAAGAATATATCTTTCTTTTGTGTGGATGAAATAATCTGACAATTAAGAAAGAATGCTTGTCTGAAATCTGAAAGACTTTACCTATAAAAATTCCCATTTTCAAACATTACATTTTCTATGAAAGTTTTTCAAATTTTTTTGAACTAGAAGCAGTATAATTTCATTTTAATCCTTAGCTCTGAAGACAAGCTTTGCTTCAAATTCTCACAAATATTTTTTTTATGATGTCATACAGAATATTTATTTATTTATTTTTATTTATTTTTTTTAGTTTTTTATTTTTTTAATTTTAAAATCTTTAATTCTTACATGCGTTCCCAAACATGAACCCCCCTCCCACCTCCCTCCCCATAACATCTCTGTGGGTCATCCCCATGCACCAGCCCCAAGCATGCTGTATTCTGCGTCAGGCATAGACTGGCGATTCAATTCTTACATGATAGTATACATGTTAGAATGCCATTCTCTCAAATCATCCCACCCTCTCCCTCTCCCTCTGAGTCAAAGTGGATGATGTGGAGAAGAAATTAATCCATTATATGACATCATCGTTCTTGTGTAACCTAAGACTGTCACGTACAGTGAGGATGTTTAAGCTGTGCCCTGGTCAGACAGTATATCTACCTATGCCATTTCAATATGAAACAAAGAATAAAGATTCTGATTCCTATCACTTATCAGTTATATAAAGTTAGGCAACTTATATTTTGTCACTACACTTCCTTTTCCTTATCTATCAAATGAGATTATATGGTTTGCCAAATACAATTGACATATAGTAAACAGTCAATTAATAAAAGTAATTGTTAAAATATTTTTTACATTTTCTCCCTTTGAACCCCTATAACACTTTCTGGCATTAGGGCAGATCTTGTTTTTTCTTTGTTTCCTAAGAATCTGAGGCTTTCTGTGAGTATTTGATGCATTTTGGTATACTGCAGTGGTTCTCAGATGCATCAGGTTCATCAGGAGAGCTTGTTAAAAAAAAAACAGATTCCTGGCTACACCCCTATGTTTTCTGATTAGTATGTTTGTGGTGGGGTCAATCATTGTATTTCTCACAATTTCCTAAGTGATGTTGATGCTGCTGGTCAAGGACTGCAGTTTGAAGACTATGTATGGTAAGAAATTAAATTTACACTGGAGTCAAATACACTAATATTACAATTAGTATAAGATGATTGTATGATACTTCAATTCCTTTAGAGTGCCATGCCTTTCCTACAGGTAAAGAAGGTGACCATTCAGTATAAAATCTACTTTTCTCAGAAATCCTATGAATAGCTTGTTCCTTCCCTAGTCCTAAGATTGGATGGCATGTGACACCCTCACAACCCATTTAATAGCAGTATTTTTCCAAGACCCCTTTGACCCTCTGACCTCCTCCTGACTTTTGAAAGCTAAGAGGAAGCTCTGCTTATAAACCCCAATCAGCCCAAGCTCTGCTCTACCATCCTGCAGTCCCTGGATAAGAGTTTATCTTTTTCATTCTTCTCTTTTCAACTTAGATTTAACTCTTAACATGATGCTGGCTCAGAATCTACTCCCCACTCAGAGGTTATATTGTTTCTGGAACTGTCAGATAGTGTGATTTGGTGAATAAGATTTCTTTTTAAAAATATATATAATTTTATTTATTATTTTTGGTTGTGCTGGGTCTTCCTTTCTGTGCAGGCTTTCTCTAGTAGCAGAGAGTGGGGGCTACACTGTAGCTGCGGTGGTCGGGCTTCTCATTGTGGTGGCTTCTCTTGTTGCAAAGCACAGGCTCTAGGAATTGTGGGCTTCAGTAGTTGTAATGCAAGCTCAGTAGTTGCAGTTCCCGGGCTCTAGAGCACAGACTCAACAGCTGTGGTACACCAGCTTAGTTGCCCTGTGGCATGTGGGATCTTCCCGGATCAAGGATCAGACCCATGTCACCTGCTGTGGCAGGCAGATTCTTTACCACTGAGCCACCAGGGAAGCCAATAAGATATCTTTTTGAAAAGTATACAGTCTAGTGAATTCAAGAGAAAGTTTGAAGTATATGTAAATAAATATGACTATTATCTGCACAATGATATTTGATATAAGGAGAAATCTTAGGGAAAAAAGTAAACAAAAATTGCATAATACGGTTAAGGACAGACACTTAAAGAAACCACATTTCTTTAGAAGGAAGAAAGTCATGTATTAGCTATACTACTCTACTAACTGCTATACTTGTGAGTCATTCAGATTTAAAATCACCTGTAAAACTTTGGAAAAATTAACCTTTGCCTCTAGCCAGACTCACCTGTAACTATCTTGAGAAAACCTAAAATCTACTTAAGATTGTTTGAAATACTATCTTCCATCATGTGAGAATGACCTCAGCTTGGTCAGAAACCCTGGAGTTTTAAATTCACCATTTCACTATATACTTACAACTGTCCAATAAAAATGTGTTATCATATTGTAGGTATTGATTTTTCTTTTGCAAAAATTCTTAACCAAGATAGGAAAAGATGAGAGACTGATTTATTTTGGTTTTTTAAAGACCTCTACATTAAAGCAAATTTATATATGAACAGTAATAAAGTGAATTTCACTGCTTCTGATTTTTCTTACTACCATTTTCTTTTAGAAAGATCCCAACATAATTCTAACTCTTCATTCAAAAAGACCTGGAGATGGTAATATGCAATGAAGTAAGGCAGACACATCAACAAAGGGAAAGGACCACTTCTTCAAAGAACTGGCAAGAAACATATTAATGAATTATTTGTTTCTAAGGTCCCAATGCCTTAAGGCATGTTCAGGATCCAGACCTAAAAGCAATGCACTTTTGAAAAACTAAAAGTGACAGGACAAAATCTGGATGGCTTTTCACTGCTGAAAACAGGTGCCTGCCACCTCTTTCATTACGCTGACACACATTCTGCACTATTCATCAACCTTATTCTTTTCTTCTCTAGTCTAACCTTTCAGTGACAGTAAACATGACTTGACAGAGGGTCCAACACAGAAATTACATGATCTTTAACCTTTTTCTGATTTGTGACAGGTTTAGACACATCTGGACTAATCCATCAGGGAGGAAAAATGTCTTTGGAATTACAATATGACAGTGTTCTTCAGGAGCAACCAGTCATGTCTGTGTGTGTAAATTCTTTTCCAGTTTAAATCTAAATGAACATTAAAACAATAAGTTTCTACCTGAAGAAGCTCATTTATTTAGAGTAAAAGGAAACTTATACATCAAATGGAAGGCAATAATGTTTCAGCATACATTTTTTAAATGCTTATGTAGCAAAAACATATCCTGAAAAGTAGATTATAAATGAATTCTTATGGCTTTAGTATTAAGTAGGGATATGTTTGTAACTATGAAAATAAAGACACTGCTAGATATGTGTGGAATTTAGGCATTTGAAAACTTGGGAACGTTGGTATAAATATATGTTGATATAAATATGTCTGTAGGTGAAAATGTCCTTATAAATGTGGAGAATTTTAGTATTTATTCCTACAGAAAATTTTGTCCTATAAAAATATGCAACAAAATTCTGATGGAGCTACTACCTAGTTGTGAAATGAAGGGAAGGAATATACTCCATTGTAAACATTTAAAGTTACCCTGTGCTCTGGGGCAAAAACAGCTGTTTTCTAATCTCTTTTTAAATTTTTTTAAATTTACTTTTTTTTCTAATTTTCTTTTTAATCAGGCAAATTTATATGAGAATTATCATATTCTGAACTACAAACAATCATGGAAATCCAGTCCAGTAATTTCACAGCAAAGGGCAAAATGAGATATTTTACCTCTATTAAACACAGCTTTTTCTCATGTTACATATAACTTTACACATTGGGCTACCAAATCACAGTTTCCCACACAGTTAAGCAAATTTTTCCTATCCCACGTATTTTTCTTCGTTTTGCCTGGCTTTCCCAGAAGGCTAAAGAAAAAGCAGACAACCTCCTCCTTTTACTTTATTAAGATAAAGTCCCTACATATGTGATTACGATAAAGTCTTAGTAATAATTTTGGTAGTGAATGGAGAGTATACTCAAGCCACTTAGCAATTTGTCCCCCAGTATATGCTGAGTTCAGTTCAGTTCAGTCGCTCAGTCAAGTCCGACTCTTTGCCACTGAATCGCAGCACGCCAGGCCTCCCTGTCCATCACCAACTCCCGGAGTTCACTCAGACTCACGTCCATCGAGTCCGTGATGCCATCCAGCCATCTCATCCTCTGTTGTCCCCTTCTCCTCCTGCCCCCAATCCCTCCCAGCATTAGACTCTTTTCCAATGAGTCAACTCTTCGCATGAGGTGGCCAAAGTAGCATCATTCCTTCCAAAGAAATCCCAGGGCTGATCTCCTTTAGAATGGACTGGTTGGATCTCCTTGCAGTCCAAGGGACTCTCAAGAGTCTTCTCCAACACCACGGTTCAAATGCATCAATTCTTCGGCTCTCAGCCTTCTTCACAACTCTTCCAACTCTCATATCCATACATGACCACAGGAAAAACCGTAGCCTTGACTAGACACACCTTAGTCGGCAAAGTAATGTCTCTGCTTTTGAAAGTAGTATATTCTACACCTTCCAGGCTATAGAGTTCTTGTTGGAGATGCTCTACCCAATCTAGAACATATTTTAATGACAATCATTTCCTATAGACAAATGTATAAATGCCCTTATTATTAGCTATAGAAGATTTAATAGGGATCAATTTTAACAATACTAATTAAATGGCTAAGTTATTTTTCCAAAAACATAAGAACTCTGATCATGGGATACCACCCATAGTTCAGTATGTTCCTCAGCTCCTTTTTAAAGATACATTTTCTAAATATATATTTTGAATTTCAAGTTATACTTCTCAGTTTCAAATGAAAGCTTTGTTTGATTCTGGTATTCATTTAATATTAGATTAGTAAAATAATATTTATGCATATATGAACATTTCTAAATGAAATTGGAGTTAAAAGTCTCTTTTATTCCATTTTCATTCTAAATTAATGTAGTATGCATTTCTGAAATAATGTACTTGGTATATTTTAAAAATAGAAATAACATCCTAATTAATTATTGTTCTCTAATTGTTGACTTCTAGTATATAGTGAAGAATTTTCTATTTAGCTAAAAATTCAGTTTAAAAATCACTATCAAGTCTGTAGAGTAGTAAAAGATTTTTATTTATAAAAATAGCCTCATAAAATATTTTTACAGATGTATATGTTCTGCGCTTGTGAAAGGACCAATGGAAAGCAACTGCAGAGGCTTGGGGGGAAATTTCCCGGAATAACAGTAAGATTTAGACAAATGTTGGCATTTTGCCTAGAATATATCCTAAGCTGTTTACAGAAAATATAGGTGACTCTCATGATTGGTGACAAGGTACGGAGTAAGGCCAAAAGGTTGGCTGGGTATTGTGTACTGACTAGCAATTTGTTGACAATACGAGCTTCAGATTAGGGGAAATTCTGAGTTTCAAAATTAATCAACCCATGTGGGGACTTGAAAACATTTCAGTACTCAGCATGGGCCTGGGCTATCTTTGTTGGGTTCACTTTTCTAAACCTAGTTCAGAACTGTACATAGTGTATGCACAGCTGAGTGGAATACAGATTAAGATTTAGTAATTTTATGATTGCCATTTGACACTTTCAGTTCAGTTCAGTTCAGTTCAGTTCAGTCATTCAGTCGTGTCTGACTCTTGGTGACCCCATGGACCACAGCATGCCAGACCTCCTTGTGCATCACCAGCTCCCAGAGTTTACCCAACTCATGTCCATTGAGTTGGTGATGCCATCCAACCATCTCATCCTCTGTCATCCCCGTCTCCTCCTGCCTTCAATCTTTTCCAGCATCAGGGTCTTTTCAAATGAGTCAGCTCTTTGAATCAAGTGGCCAAAGTATTGGAGTTTCAGCTTCCATGTCAGTTTGAGCCATCCTAAATAAATATACCTCCTAAGTATGTACATACCTCCTCCTAGTATCTTTGCCAATCAAACATATGTTCAAGATAATCCTTTAAACCTAAATTTTCACAGCAATGTCACTTTGGGGTATATATCTGAAGGGAAAAAAATCACTCTCATGAAGAGATATCTGTACCCCTAGTTCATAGCAGCATTCTTTACAATAATCCAGACATGGAAACAACCTAAATGTCCACTGACAAGTGACTGGATGAATAAAATATTTATATATATATCATTCCATTGTTTGTGTGTGTGTGTATATACACACACATATACATACACACACACACACAAACAATGGAATGATATTTGGTAATTAAAAGAAGGAATCCTACCATTTGCAACAACATGGATGGATCTTGAGGACATTATGCTAAATGAAATGTCAGAAAGAGAAAGACAAATACTATATGATCTCACTTAGGTGTGGAAACTATAAAAAATAAACCCATGGGAACAGAGACCAGATTATTAGAGGCAGTGATAAGCGGTAGAGAAATTGGGTGAAAAAAAAAAGCTGAAAGATACAAACTTCCAGTTATAAAATAAATAAATTCTGGAGATGTAATGTACACCATGATGACTATAGTAATCACTGTGTGTGTGAGAGCTCAGTTGTGCCCGACTCTTTGAGACTTCATGGACTGTAGCCCATGGCTTCTCTGTTCATGGAATTTTCCAGGCAAAAATACTGGAGTGGGTTGTCATTTCTTTCTCCAGGGATCTTCTCAACACAGTGATCAAATCTGTGTCACTAAGTCTCCTGCATTTGCAGCCTGGTTCCTTTATCACTCCCTCAGAAGGTGAAGAATCTGCGTGCAATGTCAGAGACCTGGGTTGGATCCCTGGGTCAGGAAGATCCCCTGGAGAAGGACATGGCATCCCACTCCAGTACTCTTGCCTGGAGAATCCCATGGACAGAGGAGCCTGGTAGGCTGCAGTCCATGGGGTCGCTAGGAGTCGGACACGACTGAGCGACTTCACTGTGACTTTTCACTTTCATGCATTGGAGAAGGAAATGGCAACCTACTCCAGTGTGTTCTGGCCTGAAGAATCCCAGGGATGGGGGAGCCTGGTGGGCTGCCATCTCTGGGGACTCACAGAGTCAGACACGAATGAAACGACTTAGCAGCAGCAGCAGCAGCAAGCTAATGCTAGTAATCACTACCATATATACATTATGGTGTATAGATATATATAATCTTATATGTCAGTTATATCTCAACAACTGGGGGAAAAAATGAACCTATGTTCTGAAACATTCAACAATGATATAATGTAGCTGCTCAAGAAATATTGCTGACTGAATAAAAGTGTTAATGAAAGGGTGAAATGAGTGTGAATAAACTGGGTAAAACTACAAGTTCCTATTTAAAATGATCCATTTTAAAATTTTTGGATTTTTCTTGGGGTTAGTGTGAAGATAGGGCAGTTCAGTTCAGTGACTCAGTCATATCTGACTCTTTGCGACCCCATGAATTACAGTACGCCAGACCTCCTTGCCCATCAAAAACTCCTGGAGTTCACTCAGACTCACATCCATCGAGTCGGTGGTGCCAACCAGCCGTCTCATCCTCTGTCATCGCCTTCTCCTCCTTCCCCAGTCCCTCCCAGCATCAGAGTCTTTTCCAATGAGTCAACTGTTCACATGAGGTGGCCAAAGTATTGGAGGTTCAGCTTCAGCATCAGTCTATAAACACCCAGGACTGGTCTCCTTTAGGATGGACTGGTTGGATCTCCTTGCAGTCCAAGTGACTCTCAAGTGTCTTCTCCAACACCACAGTTCAAAAGCATCAATTCTTTGGCGCTCAGTCTTCCTCACAGTCCAACTGTCACATCCATACATGACCGCTGGAAGAACCAGAGCCTTGACTAGATGGACTATTGTTGGCAAAATAATGTCTCTGCTTTTTATGCTATCTAGGTTGGTCATAACTTTCCTTCCAAGGAACAAGTGTATTTTATTTATTTATTTTTCAATATCATCAACTTATATTAATAACCAGAAAAATGGGATAGATATAGATTTTAACCAACAGTAATTTCTTTTTAAATTGGGAATATCCTATTTAAAACAACCTTCTCCACCCCCATTTTTTTTTTAGTTTTTTATTTTTTTTAATTTTAAAATCTTTAATTCTTACATGTGTTCCCAAACATGAACCCCCCTCCCACCTCCCTCCCCATAACATCTCTGTGAGTCATCCCCATGCACCAGCCCCAAGCATGCTGTATCCTGCGTCAGACATAGACTGGTGATTCAATTCTTACATGATAGTATACATGTTAGAATGCCATTCTCCCAATTCATCCCACCCTCTCCCTCTCCCTCTGAGTCCAAAAGTCCGTTATACACAGCTATGTCTTTTTTCCTGTCTTGCATAAGGGTCGTCATTGCCATCTTTCTAAATTCCATATATATGTGTTAGTATACTGTATTGGTGTTTTTCTTTCTGGCTTACTTCACTCTCTGTAATCGGCTCCAGTTTCATCCATCTCATCAGAACTGATTCAAATGAATTCTTTTTAACGGCTGAGTATTACTCCACTGTGTATATGTACCACAGCTTTCTTACCCATTCATCTGCTGATGGACATCTAGGTTGTTTCCATGTCCTGGCTATTATATACAGTGCTGCGATGAGCATTGGGGTACATGTGTCTCTTTCAATTCTGGTCTCCTCAGTGTGTATGCCCAGCAGTGGGGTTGCTGGGTCATAAGGCAGTTCTATTTGCAATTTTTTAAGGAATCTCCACACTGTTCTCCATAGCGGCTGTACTAGTTTGCATTCCTACCAACAGTGTAGGAGGGTTCCCTTGTCTCCACACCCTCTCCAGCATTTATTGCTTGCAGATTTTTGGATCGCAGCCATTCTGACTGGTGTGAAGTGGTACCTCATTGTGGTTTTGATTTGCATTTCTCTGATAATGAGTGATGTTGAGCATCTTTTCATGTGTTTGTTAGCCATCCGCACGTCTTCTTTGGAGAAATGTCTATTTAGTTCTTTGGCCCATTTTTTGATTGGGTCGTTTATTTTTCTGGAATTGAGCTGCACAAGTTGCTTGTATATTTTTGAGATTAGTTGTTTGTCAGTTGCTTCATTTGCTATTATTTTCTCCCATTCAGAAGGCTGTCTTTTCACCTTGCTTATATTTTCCTTTGTTGTGCAGAAGCTTTTAATTTTAATTAGATCCCATTTGTTTATTTTTGCTTTTATTTCCAGAATGCTGGGAGGTGGATCATAGAGGATCCTGCTGTGATTTATGTCTGAGAGTGTTTTGCCTATGTTCTCCTCTAGGAGTTTTATAGTTTCTGGTCTTACGTTTAGATCTTTAATCCATTTTGAGTTTATTTTTGTGTGCGGTGTTAGAAAGTGATCTAATTTCATTCTTTTACAAGCGGTTGACCAGTTTTCCCAGCACCACTTGTTAAAGAGCTTGTCTTTACTCCATTGTATATTCTTGCCTCCTTTGTCAAAGATAAGGTGTCCATATGTGTGTGGATTTATCTCTGGGCTTTCTACTTTGTTCCATTGATCTATATGTCTGTCTTTGTGCCAGTACCATACTGTTTTCATGACTGTGGCTTTGTAGTAGAGCCCTAAGTCAGGCAAGTTGATTCCTCCAGTTCCATTCTTCTTTCTCAAGATTACTTTGGCAATTCGAGGTTTTTCGTATTTCCATACTAACCTTGAAATTATTTGTTCTAGTTCTGTGAAAAATATGGCTGGTAGCTTGATAGGGATTGCATTGAATTTGTAAATTGCTTTGGGTAGTATACTCATTTGCACTATATTGATTCTTCCGATCCATGAACATGGTATATTTCTCGATCTATTAGTGTCCTCTTTGATTTCTTTCATCAGTGTTTTATAGTTTTCTATATATAGGTCTTTAGTTTCTTTAGGTAGATATATTCCTAAGTATTTTATTCTTTTCGTTGCAATGGTGAATGGAATTGTTTCCTTAATTTCTTTTTCTACTTTCTCATTATTCATGTATAGGAATGCAAGGGATTTCTGTGTGTTGATTTTATATCCTGCAACTTTACTATATTCATTGATGAGCTCTAGTAATTTTCTGGTGGAGTCTTTAGGGTTTTCCATGTAGAGGATCATGTCATCTGCAAACAGTGAGAGTTTTACTTCTTCTTTTCCAATTTGGATTCCTTTTATTTCTTTTTCTGCTCTGATTGCTGTGGCCAAAACTTCCAGAACTATGTTGAATACTAGTGGTGAAAGTGGGCACCCTTGTCTTGTTCCTGACTTTAGGGGAAATGCTTTCAATTTTTCACCATTGAGGATAATGTTTGCTGTGGGTTTGTCATATATAGCTTTTATTATGTTGAGGTATGTTCCTTCTATTCCTGCTTTCTGGAGAGTTTTTATCATAAATGGATGTTGAATTTTGTCAAAGGCCTTCTCTGCACCTGAGATAATCATATGGTTTTTGTTTTTCAATTTGTTAATGTGGTGAATTACATTGATTGATTTGCGGATATTGAAGAATCCTTGCATCCCTGGGATAAAGCCCATTTGGTCATGGTGTATGATCTTTTTAATGTGTTGCTGGATTCTGATTGCTAGAATTTTGTTGAGGATTTTTGCATCTATGTTCATCAGTGATATTGGCTTGTAGTTTTCTTTTTTTGTGACATCTTTGTCAGGTTTTGGTATTAGGGTGATGGTGGCCTCATAGAATGAGTTTGGAAGTTTACCTTCCTCTGCAATTTTCTGGAAGAGTTTGAGTAGGATAGGTGTTAGCTCTTCTCGAAACTTTTGGTAGAATTCAGCTGTGAAGCCATCTGGACCTAGGCTTTTGTTTGCTGGAAGATTTCTGATTACAGTTTCAATTTCCATGCTTGTGATGGGTCTGTTAAGATTTTCTATTTCTTCCTGGTTCAGTTTTGGAAAATTGTACTTTTCTAGGAATTTGTCCATTTCTTCCATGTTGTCCATTTTATTGGCATATAATTGCTGATAGTAGTCTCTTATGATCCTTTGTATTTCTGTGTTGTCTGTTGTGATCTCTCCGTTTTCATTTCTAATTTTATTGATTTGATTTTTCTCTCTTTGCTTCTTGATGAGTCTGGCTAATGGTTTGTCAATTTTATTTATCCTTTCAAAGAACCAGCTTTTGGCTTTGTTGATTTTTGCTATGGTCTCTTTTGTTTCTTTTGCACTTATTTCTGCCCTAATTTTTAAAATTTCTTTCCTTCTACTAACTCTGGGGTTCTCCAATCCTTCCTTTTCTAATTGCTTTAGGTGTAGAGTTAGGTTATTTATTTGGCTTTTTTCTTGTTTCTTGAGGTATGCCTGTATTGCTATGAACTTTCCTCTAAGCACTGCTTTTATAGTGTCCCACAGGTTTTGGGTTGTTATGTTTTCATTTTCATTAGTTTCTATGCATATTTTGATTTCTCTTTTGATTTCTTCTGTGATTTGTTGGTTATTCAGAAGTGTGTTGTTCAACCTCCATATGTTGGAATTTTTAACAGTTTTTCTCCTGTAGTTGAGATCTAATCTTAATGCATTATGGTCAGAAAAGATGCTTGGAATGATTTCGATTTTTTTGAATTTATCAAGTTTAGATTTATGGCCCAGGATGTGATCTATCCTGGAGAAGGTTCCATGAGCACTTGAAAAAAAGGTGAAATTCATTGTTTTGTGGTGAAATGTCCTATAGATATCAATAGGTCTAACTGATCTAATGTATCATTTAAAGTTTGCATTTCTTTGTTAATTTTCTGTTTAGTTGATCTGTCCATAGGTGTGAGTGGGGTATTAAAGTCTCCCACCATTATTGTGTTATTGTTGATTTCCCCTTTCATACTTGTTAGCATTTGTCTTACATATTGCGGTGCTCCTATATTGGGTGCATATATATTTATAATTGTTATATCTTCTTCTTGGATTGATCCTTTGATCATTATGTAGTGGCCTTCTTTGTCTCTTTTAACAGCCTTTATTTTAAAGTCTATTTTATTGGATATGAGTATTGCCACTCCTGCTTTCTTTTGGTCTCTATTTGCGTGGTTTATCTTTTTCCAGCCCTTCACTTTCAGTCTATATGTGTCCCTTGTTTTGAGGTGGGTCTCTTGTAAGCAGTATATAGAGGGGTCTTGTTTTTGTATCCATTCAGCCAGTCTTTGTCTTTTGGTTGGGGCGTTCAACCCATTTACGTTTAAGGTAATTATTGATAAGTATGGTCCCGCTACCATTTACTTTATTGTTTTGTGTTCGGGTTGATACACCATTTTCGTGTTTCCTGTCTAGAGAATATCCTTTAGAATTTGTTGGAGAGCTGGTTTGGTGGTGCTGAATTCTCTCAGCTTTTGCTTGTCTGTAAAGCTTTTGATTTCCCCTTCGCATTTGAATGAGATCCTTGCTGGGTACAGTAATCTGGGCTGTAGGTTATTGTCTTTCATCACTTTAAGTATGTCTTGCCATTCCCTCCAGGCCTGAAGAGTTTTTATTGAAAGATCAGCTGTTATCCTTATGGGAATCCCCTTGTGTGTTATTTGTTGTTTTTCCCTTGCTGCTTTTAATATTTGTTCTTTGTGTTTGATCTTTGTTAATTTGATTAATATGTGTCTTGGGGTGTTTCGCCTTGGGTTTATCCTATTTGGAACTCTCTGGGTTTCTTGGACTTGGGTGATTATTTCCTTCTCCATTTTAGGGAAGTTTTCAACTATTATCTCCTCAAGGATTTTCTCATGATCTTTCTTTCTGTCTTCTTCTTCTGGGACTCCTATAATTCGAATGTTGGAGCGTTTCATATTGTCCTGGAGGTCTCTGAGATTGTCCTCGTTTCTTTTAATTCGTTTTTCTTGTTTCCTTTCTGATTCATTTATTTCTACCATTCTATCTTCTATTTCACTAATCCTATCTTCTGCCTCCGTTATTCTACTGTTTGTTGCCTCCAGAGTGTTTCTGATCTCATTTATTGCATTATTCATTATATTTTGACTCTTTTTTATTTCTTCTAGGTCCTTGTTAAACCTTTCTGGCATCTTCTCAATCCTTGTCTCTAGGCTATTTATCTGTGATTCCATTTTGGTTTCAAGATTTTGGATCATTTTCACTATCAATATTCGGAATTCCTTCTCAGGTAGATTCCCTACTTCTTCCTCTTTTGTTTGGTTTGGTGGGCAACTCTCCTGTTCCTTTACCTGCTGAGTATTCCTCTGTCTCTTCATCTTGGTTATATTGCTGCGTTTGGGGTGGCCTTTTTATATTCTGGTAATTTGTGGAGTTCTCTATATTATGGAGCTTCCTCACTGTGGGTGGGGTTCTATCAGCGGCTTGTCAAGGCTTCCTGGTTAGGGAGGCTTGTGTTGGAGTTCTGGTGGGTGGAGCTGGGTTTCTTCTCTCTGGAGTGCAGTGGAGTGACCAGTAATGGGTTATGAGACATCAAAGGTTTTGGAATAATTTTGAGCTGCCTGTATATTGAAGCTCAGGGGAGTGTTCCTATGTTGCTGGAGAATTTGAGTGGTATGTCTTGTTTTGGAATTTGTTGGCCCTTGGGTGGAGCTTGGTTTCAGTGTAGGTATGAAGGCATTTGATGAGCTCCTATTGCTTAATGTTCCCTGAATTTAAGAGTTCTCTAACGTTTTCAGGCTTTGGATTTAAGCCTCCTGCTTCTGGTTTTCAGTTTTATTTTTCCAGTAGCCTCTAGACTTCTCCATCTATACAGCACTGATGATAAAACATCTAGGTTAAAGATGAAAAGTTTCTCCACATTGAGGGACACTCAGAGAGGTTCACTGAGTTACAAGGAGAAGAGAAGATGGAGGGGGTAGTTAGAGGTAACTGGAATGAGATGCAGTGAGATCAAAAGAGGAGAGAGCAAGCTAGCCAGTAGTCACTTCCTTATGTGCGCTCTATAGTCTGGACCGCTCAGAGGTATTTACAGAGTTATACAGGGAAGAGGAGAGGCAGGAAGTAGACAGAGGTGGCCAGGAGGATAAGAGAGAGGAATGAGAAGGAGAGAGACAAATCCTGCCAGTAATCAGTTCCTTAGGTGTTCTCCACCGTCTGGAACACACAGAGATTCACAGAGTTGGATAGAGAAGAGATGGGGGAGGAAAGAGACAGAGGCCACCTGGTGGAGAAAAAGGAGAGTCCAAAGGAGGAGAGAGTGGTCAAGCCAGGAATCTCACTCTGAGGTAAACTTGGGTAGTGAAGTTTGGGTTTTTAAATGTACAAAATTGACAACAAAAACCTAAGAGCAAAGATTAAAAATCTAGAGTAGAGGTTGGATTTTCAAAAATACAATATTAAAGAAAAGAAGCAGAAGGAAAAAGGAAGAAAGAAAAGAAAAAAAAAAGAATTATTAAAAAAAACAACAACATCAACAACAACCAAAAAAAACCACCAACAACCATCCAAAGACTATATATGGTGTTTGCCTTAAAAAAAAAAAAAAAAGTTTTTTTTTAAATAGTAATAGTAGGTTATAGAAATAAAAATTAGAGGAGAAATAGAAGACTTAACAATTAAAAAAAGTTAGAAAAAAAAAGAAAAATGACAAAAAACAACAAAAAAAAGGAATGATTTTAAAAATAGTAAAAATTTATCTGGCCCTTCTCTGATGTTGTGGGCCGTGTGGGATCACTTCCAAGGTGGTTCTCTCTGTTTAACTTCTTCTGTTTGCTGGTTTTTTAGGCTCACTAGTTCAGTCACGCTGTGGGGAGGGGGGATGCTGCAAACAAGTAACACTGTCGTGTGCACACAGTGTCTCAGCCCCGCTTGACCTGTCCTTTCTCGCGGCGCACAAACCGCTCCGGCTCTAGGATGCTCAGCTGGGAACCGTCTGGGGCCGGCCCTAGGCTGCGTGCACTTCCCCGGTCCAAGCCGCTCAGGTTCGGCGCTCAGGCAGCCCTCAGAGGCACAGATTCGGCTGGGACTGCGTTTTGTGCCCTTCCCAGGTCCGAGTAGCTCAGGAGTTTGGCGAGCGCGATCGCCATGGCTTGTCACCTTTTCTGCCGCTGCTGCTCAGCTTTCTGGGTGGACCGCTGGCGCCCCCCATGAGGCAGATTGTGACTGTCCAGCACCCCCAGAAGTCTTAGCAAAGAAGCCTGCTTGCAGTTAGGTAAGTAAAGTCTCTCTGGGTCTGCAATTGCCCCTTTCCAGTCCTTACGGCTCTGGCTGCCTGTCCCCGGCGGGGGATGGTCTGCAGCCGGCTTTTTCCGTTCGGTCCTTTGTTCTGTGCTCGGTCCTGGCGGTGTCTTATGTTCAAGCTTTTCGCGTGGTAGCTATCCCACAGTCTGGTTTGCTAGCCCAAGTTAGATCGTTCTGGTTGCGCGTGGGGCGTTCCTGCCCGATTCTTACAAAGCTCTGCAGCCCGTGCCTCCCGCGCGTCCCTGCCCTGCCCCCACTTCCCAATGGCGGATGCAGGCGTCTGTGCTGCTTTTCCGCTGGCGGAGTTACTGTTGGGCTTGTAATCTCTTGGTTTTAATTATTTCTTAATTTTTCCTTCCTGTTATGTTGCCCTCTGTGTTTCCAAGGCTCGCCACAGACTCGGCAGGGAGAGTGTTTCCTGGTGTTTGGAAACCTCTCTTCTTAAAATTCCCTTCCCGGGACGGGCTTCCCTTCCCGGGACGGAGCTCCCTCCCCACCTCCTTTGTCTCCTTTTTCGTCTTTTATATTTTTTCCTATCTGTTTTTGAAGACAATTGTCTGCTTTTCTGATTGCCTGATGTCCTCTGCCAGCCTACAGAAGTTTTGTGGTTTGCTCCGCGTTGAAATATTCTTTTGAGGAATTTGTGAGGGAGAAAGTGGTCTTCCCGTCCTATTCCTCCGCCATCTTTACAGTTCCTCTGTCAGCAAGTGTCTTTTAATTTCATGGCTGCAATCACCATCTGCAGTGATTTTGGAGCACCAAAAAATAAAGTCTGACATTGTTTCCACTGTTTCCCCATCTATTTCCCATGAAGTGATGGGACCAGATACCATGATCTTCATTTTCTGAATGTTTGAGCTTTAAGCTTTTCACTCTCTGCTTTCATTTTCGTCAAGAGGCATTTTAGTTCCTCTTCACTTTCTTCCATAAGGGTGGTGTCATCTGCATTTCTGAGATGATTCATATTTGTCCCGGCAATCTTGATTCCAGCTTGTGCTTCTTCCAGTCCAGTGTTTCTGATGATGTACTCTGCATAGAAGTTAAATAAGCAAGGTGACAAATACAGCCTTGATGTACTCCTTTTCCTATTTGGAACCAGTCTGTTGTTCCATGTCCAGTTCTAAGTGTTGTTTCCTGACCTGCATATAGGTTTCTCAAGAGGCAGGTTGGGTGGTCTGGTATTCCCATCTCTTTCAGAAATTTCCACAGTTTATTGTGCTCCATACAGTCAAAGATTTCAGCATAGTCAAGAAAGTAGAAATAGATGTTTTTTTCTGAAACTCTCTTGCTTTTTCCATGATCCAGCACATCTTGGCAATTTGATCTCTGGTTCCTCTGCCTTTTCTAAAACCAGCTTGTACATCTCAAAGTTTACAGTTCACGTATTGCTAAAGCCTGGCTTGGAGAATTTTGAGCATCACTTTACTAGCCTGTGAGATGAGTGCAATTGTGCAGTAGTTTGAGCATTTTTGGCATTGCCTTTCTTTGGGATTGGAATGAAAACTGACCTTTTCCAGTCCTGCGGCCACTGCTGAGTTTTCCAAATTTTGTGGCATATTGAGTGCAGCACTTTCAGAGCATCATCTTTCAGGATTTGAAATAGCTCCACTGGAATCCCATCACCTCCACTAGCTTTGTTCATAGTGATGCTTCCTAAGGCCCATTTGACTTCACATTGCAGGATGTCTGGCTCTAGGTGAGTGATCACACTATCATGATTATCTTGGTCATGAAGATTTTTTTTTTTTTGTACAGTTCTTCTGTGTATTCTTGCCACCTTTTCTTAATATCTTCTGCTTCTGTTAGGTCCATGCCATTTCTGTCCTTTATCGAGCCCATCTTTGCATGAAATGTTCCCTTGGTATCTCTAATTTTCTTGAAGAGATCTCTTGTCTTTCCCATTCTGTTGTTTTCCTCTATTTCTTTGCATTGATCACTGAGGAAGGCTTTCTTATGTCTTGTTGCTCTTCTTTGGAACTCTGCATTCAGATGCTTATATCTTTCCTTTTATCCTTTGTTTTTTGCTTCTCTTCTTTTCACAGCTATTTGTAAGGCTTCCCCAGACAGCCATTTTGCTTTTTTGCATTTCTTTTTCTTGGGGATGGTCTTGATCCCTGTCTTCTGTACAATGTCATGAACTTCCGTTCATAGTTTATCAGGCACTCTGTCTATTAGATCTATTTCCTTAAATCTATTTCTCACTTCTACTGTATAATCATAAGGGATTTGATTTAGGTCATACCTGAATGGTCAAGTGGTTTTCCCTACTTTCTTCAATTTAAGTCTGAATTTGGCAATAAGGAGTTCATGATCTAAGCCACATTCAGCTCCTGGTCTTGTTTTTGCTGACTGTATAGAGCTTCTCCATCTTTGGCTGCAAAGAATATAATCAATCTGATTTTGGTGTTGACCATCTGGTGATTTCCAAGTGTAGAATCTTTCTTGTGTTGTTGGAAGAGGGTGGTTGCTATGAACAGTGTGTTCTCTTGGCAAAACTCTATTAGCCTTTGTCCTGCTTCATTCTGTATTCCAAGGCCAAATTTGCCTGTTACTCCAGGTGTCTCTTGACTTCCTACTTTTGCCTTCCAGTCCCCTATAATGAAAAGGACATATTTTTGGGGTGTTATTTCTAAAAGGTCTTATAGGTCTTCATAGAACTGTTCAACTTCAGCTTCTTCAGTGTTACTGGTTGGGGCATAGACTTAGATGACTGTGATATTGAATGGTTTGCCTTGGAAACGAACAGAGATCATTCTGTCGTTTTTGAGATTGCAGTAGTGTGCTTTATAAATGTTTTAAGAAAATGTTTGGAAAACCTAAGTGAGAGTGATCAACTGAGTCTTTTGAACCAAGATAAGTTGTGTAATACTCTTTCTGTATATTGACAATATTCAGACTTTGTTTTCAGGTAGATAGCATTACCAAATGAAATTAAATCAGGGTTTTCCTAAAGAATTTTCAATAGCTTTGAATAAGACTTAGATTGTAACCTAACAATTGATAACAATAAGATTCTTCTCCCTCAGGTAAGGGATGGAGAATTACTGGGTTTAGGATTGTAACAAGGGATAGTGATATATAAAAATTGAAGGCAATAATATTCCATAGGAGGTAATCCAACTAACTGAGGAGCCATTAGTGTTTTCTGTTAATTAGTAGCACAGCAAGAAGAATCAACAACTTAATCTGTCATAGATTCCAGGAACTTTGTAGCTGCTGCTGTTTCTCTTTAAAAAGAAGAATATGTTCCATTTGTTGTACCATAAAAATATATCTAGTGTCTGACTAGATTATAACTGATCAAAAAGGAAGAAGATACGTGGTAATTGGGCAATCCTAAAGTTGGGGGCTGTTGACCATTGAACTAGTTTGACTCCTCCTTACCAAAAGCTTTGTCATGCTTATTTTCTCCTGAATAAAATTCAAAACTTGGACATCAATGATATAAATCAGATGAAGTCTTTAAAAAATACCTGTAATACTCTTGCTAGCTAATGATAAAAAATTCCCAGAGTTTATTTTGAAATTGATCTAGAAAAATTCCAGATATGTACAATCTCTTAGAGGTTAAGGATGTACCTCTTGGGATATATTGTGTTTTCAATAATAAACTTTGGTTGATAGAATTGCAGTTTCTCTGTATGTCTTCTGAATTAAATGCATGCATGCATGATTGCTCAGTTTTGTCTGACTCTTTGCAATCCCACGGACTCTAGTCCTTCAGGTTCCTCTGTCCATGGAATTTTCCAAGCCAAAAACACTGGAGTGGGTTTCCATTTCCTACTCCAGGGCATCTTCCCAACTCAGGTATTGAAATCACATCTCTTGCATCTCTTACATGGGCCAGCAGATTCTTTACCACTAGTGCCATCTGGGAAGACAATTCTGAATTAGTGCATTTAACAAATAAATAGAAATTATAAATTTACCTCCTGGGCTTTACAGAAGGCCATCTGTCTAAATATTATAAAAGAAGTAACAAGGAAATTTTATAATGTTTAGATCTTGATTGAGAGAATTAGAAGAGGGCTTCTGTACATCAGGTTCCCAGGTAGCGCTAGTGGTAAAGTACCCACCTGCCAGTCCAGGAGCCATAAAAGACTCAGGTTCACTGGATCAGGAAGGTTCACTGGGTCAGGAAGATTCCCTGGAGGAGGGCATGACAATCCACTCCAGTATTCTTGCCTGGAGAATCCTATGGACTGAGGTCACAAAGAGTTGGACACAGCTGATGTGATTTACCACATAATATACTTGGCATGCTGTTGATTTTCCCATGACAAGGCACATAAATATTGGCTTGAGATTTAGAAGGACAGTAGAAGGAAACAGTACAAACATAATACTAAAGGAGATGAGTTTAGGTAGTACTGAAAACAAAATGATATTTGAGTTTGGGGGCCAGTGAGAAATAGTAGATCACATTTTATGTATAACACCTTGATCTTGCACAAATCTATATCTATGTATATTAGGTCTTTTTTTTCCCTACAAGCAACATAGGAATATTGCAGGTGATAATATAAAGGAAAAAAGCATCCCTTTGACATATCAATATATTCCATAATAGAACTAGAGCCTTCCTTGCTTTAGGCTTCAAGGGATATTGAGCAAATTTGGGTAAAACTTGGATAAATTACTTATTTCTTAAATGGGATCAGCCTCTAATATTTTTAAGATATCAGTGAGTCTTGGCTTGGGGTATCAGGGACCTTCAAGAAGAGCTGGTGCACTGGGATGACCCAGAGGGATGGTATGGGGAGGGAGGTGGGAGGGGGGTTCAGGATGGGGAACAAGTGTACACCGGTGGCAGATTCATGTTGATGTATGGCAAAACCAATATAATATTGTAAAGTAATTAGCCTCCAATTAAAATAAATAAATTTAAATTAAAAAAAAAGAAATTCCTCAAGTTGGGATTGGATTGAGGACACAAGAGCGAAAAACAAACATTCACTTGAACTATTAGTGTATGCTTTGTGTAGGAAATGTCAGGTATTTCAGGAAATAGTTTACCTGAAAAAGACTTGATTTGTTAGTTCTTTTCGAAAAGATCTCTCAAGAATAAATTTGTATTCTCACAAAGAATGAAAGTTGGCTCACAAGAGGGCCGAAAGTTATTGTTGCCTGCTCGATGAGTGGAATACTCTTGAGTGGTACTTGAAAAATCTACCGTGTCAGTAGTCTGAAGATTTCTAAGAGAGGTATAAAAATAGTGGTAGAATTTATAGTGCACAGAATAGCACCTATGTCATTTAAAAAGTCTTGCTTCTGCCCTTGCATTTTGAGAACTGCTTCTCCTGGTTGGTTTTGCTGGATCATTGGAAATTGAATACTATAATCTCTCTTGGAGCCCCTTCCTAACCCTCATGGACCTCTAGTTCTTTTCTATATTTTATTAAGATGGAAACATTTATTACCTACTGTTACTTTTTCATATGAAACCAGCAGTGATCTTGTTACACAGGAGTTTTTTATTTATTTATTTTTAAGTTAGAACATCTCCATTTATTATTTTTAAATCCATAAGAATTTTAGATTTTTTTTCCTGTGTGAATATTCCTCAATGTATTCTGCCAAAGACTAAAATTTGTGTAATGGGGTGATCTGCCATCCAATCTTTTCTTTACCTGCCAGATCAGCAATTTCTGGTTTTAGGCCATCTATAAAAATGTTGGAGAGGTAATGGAAATGCCAGTATCCAAGCCTAATGCTGAACATTATCTGAAGGCACTAATTCATTTATCTCTGAGCTCTTCTATAGATTCACTCTTTCATTGTTGTGATGTTTAAGGAAAGATCCAATTTTATTTAGCAATCTCTGAGATATACCTCCTAAAATAAATTGGCCTAACTCATTCAGATTGTTTCATCAACCTCAAGTCCTTCTCAGACCCTGCAACTAGCTTTATCCAGACAAGTTTTTGCACTTCTTGGGCTTAGGAAAAGATGTACACATTGATAGAGGTCAAGGAAGCCTCAAGAATATGTGACTAGGAGGACTCTGAATATATAAACTTTTTTCCCCTATGTCCTGGGATATGAGAGGTCCTTAATAATGTCACAGAGAGATGTACTAAATGGAGTTTGAAGTTCATGTACCAGGAATCACCTTCATGGGTAGTTTAATTTCAGGAAATCTTCAGGAAAAAGTGGGGGGGGGGGTGGAAAGATTAAGAAGTCCATGAGATTGAATTAAATTCATGATTGGAGGAAGTGGAATTCAGGGAAAGGTAGGATACAAATAGAAAAGGTAGAACTGAATTTGCCTCTTTTCTTGTCTTTCTCCTGGAAGTCTTTGGGGGAACAATATTGCAGCTCAGGTCATATCTGAGAGCCTCCTCATACTATTTAAGGGCTTCCCAGGTGGTGCTAGTGGAAAAGAATCCACCTGCCAATACAGGAGACCCAAGAGAATGGGTTCGATCCCAGGGTCAGGAAGATCCCTTAGAGTAGGAAATGGCAACCCATTTCAGTATTCTGGTCAGAAAAATCCCATGGACAGTGGTGTCTTGTGACATACCTATAGTCCGTGGGGTCTCAAAGAGTCATGCTATTTAAGGAATGTAAACCGTTGCATACTCAGAATTGTATTCTTTTTTGTTCTAAGGCCTTTCTTAAATGAACATTTCTATTTATATTTAAAAGTTTCAAAACTTTTCACTAAAATTTGAAATTGCCTTTCACCAAAGTGAAATGATCTTATTTAGTGAGAGGGATGCAGGAACTAACAAGACAGAGTAGTTTTAAGGGAGACAAAGACAAGATTGAGGAAAGAGTCTCACAAGATTTTGAAAAGATGATACAAGGGCTAAGTTTGTCTGAAGTACTCTAGTTTAATGAGACCTTCTGAACTTGGAGCCGATTCTGGGGTGAAACTTATTGACCCTGTGTTTTGCCTCTACCGGAAAAGGCAATGGCAACCCACTCCAGCACTCTTGCCTGGAAAATCCCATGGACGGAGGCGCCTGGTAGGCTGCAGTCCATGGTGTCGTGAAGAGTCAGACACGACTGAGCGACTTCACTGTCACTTTTCACTTTCATGCATTGGAGAAGGAAATGGCAACCCACTCCAGTGTTCTTGCCTGGAGAATCCCAGGGATGGCGGAGCCTGGTGGGCTGCCATCTATGGGGTCACACAGAGTCGGACACAACTGAAGCAACTTAGCAGCAGCAGCAGTTTGCCTCTACTACTGACTTTCTTTTCTAGACAAATAAAGCTTAAACTTGGGTTCTGTCCCTGGTGGCTCAGATGGTGAAATGCCTGCCTACAATGCGAGATACCAGGGTTCGACCCTGGGTCTGGAAGATCCCCTGTAGAAGGAAATGGCAACCTACTTCAGAACGCTCGCCTGGAAAATCCCATGGATGGAGGAGCATGGTAGGCTTCAGTCCATGGGGTCGCAAAGAGTCGGACACGACTGAGTGACTTCAGTTTAAACCTTAATATGTATAAGCAGATAGACTGCAGAAGAAATATGAAAAGTCAAATTTACCAGGTAAAATATAATCTGATTAGAATTTAAAAAGCTTAGATATAAAAAATACACATAAAATTTTGGGGCTGAATAAAACATTTAAAGATCGATTCAGTACAAACTGATTTTATATCTAAAACAATTTTACCTTGAAAAGATAGATTCTAAGGAAGTTCCAGATATGCATGTTATTACTGGGTTGGATGTCCTTATCTGCAGTAACAAGCATCTTATTGAGTTTGGGTGGAATTTCTGCTTTTGTCAAAGCCCAATAGCCAAGGAATGCTCTTGTACTCAAACAAAATCAGCTGCAACAAGAGGGGATACATGCCAGAGGAACCTTGGAAACCTCTCAAAGTAGAGCAGCAAATGGTCTCCTAGGTTTGGGCTTGTATCATCTTCTGAGCATTGTTCATGTGCTATTGGAAATACCATTATCTGATTGTCAGAAGGGTATATGTTCAAATTCTCACACTAATGAAATCCTTTGAAGTACACTATGGGAAATACAGGTGAAGCAATGCTTTGTCTAGCCTGAATTTTCATTAACATAAATCCTTTATTTGGTATCTGGTAGGAGTTCACGTAACACCAAATTTCTTATCATCAATAATTTTTAACTCAATTTATTCTTACTATGTGGCAAGCACTGATCTAATTTTTAGACATATAATAGTGTTTAAAATAAACAGAAAATTCTTACTGTCCTACTGAAGTTTTTATTCTAGTGTTCTGTGGAAGACTCAGAAAACAAGCAATAAATAAATCTATGTGGGGACAGTAATTAGTGCTATGAGGCACATAAAAAAGATAAGGTGACAGATGGCTACAGAAGGGGGTTTGGTAGAGGTGTTATTTTAAAGAATCAACAGGATGGCTTCTCTGAACTGGTAACTTTGAACAAAGGTCTGAGTGAAGGAAAGGAGAGAGACTTTTGAAGATCTAAGGGAATAAGTAGTGTTGCAAACAGAGCGAACAGATAGAGGCCAGAGCGGCTAGAGCAGAATAAAATGGAGAGTGTTATGAGATGAGGTCAGGAAGATAAGCAGGAGCTAGATTGTATGGAGTCTTGTAGAGTGTGATAAAGGGTTTGGACTTCATCCTGAGTCATGAGAGATTATAAAAGGTCATGCAGGTTTTTGAGCAGATTGACATAATCTGATTTATTTTTTAATAGATTATTTTGGTTGCTGCGCATGAAACTGGCAATAGAAGGTATGAGTGAAAGAGATAGAAGTCTGTAGTGACAATCAACGTGAGAGATGACAGTGATTTGGCCAGGATGATGATAGAATTATCAGATGTGCTTGCTGTCAGGGTGTGACTTGAAGCTAGAGTCAAAAGCACTTGCCAATGGATTAGATAGAGTGATTACAAAGAGGTATAGGAAGAAAAGTTATGACCTACCTAGATAGCATATTCAAAAGCAGAGACATTACTTTGCCAACAAAGGTCCATCTAGTCAATGCTATGGTTTTTCCAGTAGTCATGTATGGATGTGAGAGTTGGACTGTGAAGGCTGAGTGCTGACGAATTGATGCTTTTGAACTGTGGTGTTGGAGAAGACTCTTGAGAGTCCCTTGGACTGCAAGGAGATCCAACCAGTCCATTCTGAAGGAGATCAGCCCTGGGATTTCTTTGGAAGGCATGACGCTAAAGCTGAAACTCCAGTACTTTGGCCACCTCATGCGAAGAGTTGACTCATTGGAAAAGAGTCTGATGCTGGGAGGGATTGGGGGCAGGAAGAGAAGGGGACGACCGAGGATGAGATGGCTGGATGGCATCACGGACTCGATGGACGTGAATCTGAGTGAACTCCGGGAGTTGGTGATGGACAGGGAGGCCTGGCATGCTGTGATTCATGGGGTCGCAAAGAGTCAGACATGACTGACAGACTGAACTGAACAGATAAATACTGATCCCTCAGCCGGACCACCTTCCTTGGTGGCTCAGCAGATAAAGAATCCACCCGGCAATGAAAGGGATGCAAGAGATACTGGTTCGATCCTTGAGTCAGGAAGATTCCCCTGGGGAGGGAAATGGTAACCCACTCCAGTATTCTTGCCTGGAAAATTCCACGGACAGAGGAGCCTGGTGGGCTATAGTCCATGGGGTCGCAAAGAGTCAGACATGACTGAACATATATGTGTCAGTTGGACCACATGAACTGAGTGAATAGTGGAACTATTTCAGAATGGGGGAAATTGGGAGAGAATGGAGGGATTGGAAGTGTTATGCTTGACATGATTCTTTGACATCTACATGCCAGTGTCAGATAGGCTAAAGAGAGAGGGAGGGACTGTGGATATGTCAGGAGCTGTCAGTGTATAGATAGAAATTAAATCTGCAAACAGAGGAAGTCACTTGGGGATAAGTGTGAATAGATACAGAAAGGGGGTGGATTTCTTGGGCATGCCAAAATATACAATTAAGGAAGAAGAAACCATTCCAGCAAAAGAGTCAAAATGGAACAGATAGTGAGGTGCCCAGAGTATATGATTTCCTGAGAAATCATACTGAAGATTGATTGATTCAGTGATTCTGAACAAGGGGGTGATCAAATGAGACTCCAGTGTGCTTCTCTGAGCTGTTGTAGGGCACCCTGTGGAAACACTCAAAACATGTCTCTTGACATAAGCAAAATAATTCAGAGTATATAACATATTGACCATATATATACATATATAAAATAAGTATTATACTTTCTTTTTAAAAGTCTTAATATATTTTAATTACATTAATACATTTCTCAAAAAGAGGAAAAATTTATTTCTTCATATTGGTCTAGCACAGTTACAAATAACATTACAGTCTCTATTTTCAAGCCTTAATATTTTCAAAATGGGATCTTCTTTGCATATTCATATTTTGCCAACTTCATCCATCTATCTTTCATCATGGTTGGTTGAAGAACTACTTTTTATTCATTATAATCTTAAAAGCTTTTTTCATATGATGGAATACATACACATATAGTAGTGGAAAGTCTTAAGCAGAAAGATAAGTTTGGCGGAGATTCGTAAAAATCCCATCTCACAATAAATTCCAGAAATTGCAACCCTGAGCATGAAAACATATGAAATGCTTCACAGATTTGCATGACATCCTTGCACAGGGGCCATGCTAATCGTCTCTGTATCATTCCAATTTTAGTATATCTGCTGCTGAAGTGAACATATAAGTTTTATACTTTTTAATCTATTCCATTTTGTTTGATGACACAAAAATTAAAATATTTTGTGCTTTTACAGTATTCGAGATGTGGATCAGTAAGTAAAGTTGGTCAGTTAAATTAGGGAAGGAGGCTTCAATATTAGGGAGAGATCATAAATATCTGACTGAATCTCTTCCATGTCGTATTCTTTAATCCCCTAAACACTATCCCTAACCTCCCAGAGGAATCAATGTAAATAACTGAAATCAAAACACAGTACTAGTAAGTTTTACATTATTGTTTATAATTTTGTGAAGCCCTTTGTTAAAAGAACATTCTTATTTAGGTTAATTCTAACATATTATTTCCTTTTACCTATTATTCCTAGATTTCTCCCAGTGGTAAAACAGAATACACTTAATTCTTGCTAATTATATCAATGCTTCAAAAATTATGCTCAAATTAAATCTTCTATGTAACATGCTGTTAACTATTATGATAATTAAATTTTGATCATCACCCATTTTTAAAATTTTCTCTTTTTAACATCACTACCAAAATGGTCAATAGAGGGAATTAGAACTAACATCCCCCTTCTCCTCTTTTCAGGCAATATACTTCTGTTAATGCTATTAGTCATATTATTATTATTATTGTTCTTATTACTGGTAACAATAGCTGCTGCAGGTGTAATAATACTAGTAGAGGTAATTTTGTCCTTTTTTTTCCTGGTTTGATATATATCACTCCTTGTACCCTCCTGAGATTTCAGATGTAAAACTCTCAAGTATATGTTCCATTTCAATCAGGGATTACTAGATAGCTATGTTTGTTCCCACGCTAGACTTGTGCTGCTAGTTTTATATGAGTTATCCTTGTAATAACCCAAACTGAGATCTCTTAGTTTCACCTTTACATATGATGGACAATATAGTACGGTAGTTAGAAATATGTTTTTTCAATTGGCTTAAAATCCTAGACCCAATATTACTGTACAACTTTAGACAAGTCAATTATATTTCATAAAACATTATTTTTTTATCCATAGGATGAATATGGGAATATTCATATTTGATATCTCTTTTATCACTGGAAACCTATGTTTATAAATCAAATTTTTACTTGTTTGTCCTATAAACATGACTTCAATAACTAACTGCTGCTTGCTGCATTCCCATGTATTCAAGTCCCTGCTTCAATAGAGAAAGCGACTCTCTTTTGTACTTGCCAGTCCTGAAAGCAGTATTGCTGGATTCTTTGATGTCCCATTTAAGTTGTATCATAATTTACCCACATGGACAACTACTATGCTGTGCCTCGCACCTGTCTACCTAACACTATCAATTGTATCTATAAAAATGATGTATCAGGAATTGATATACACCATCTTCCTGAGAAGATTTTATCATCTTATTATTTAATTTCATAATTCAAGAATTAGAACTAATATTATTCTCTTTTTATTCCATTAAGAAAATGAGACTTGGGGAGGCTAATTTAATTGCTCTAAGTCATTATTGCAAGCAATGAAACAGTATTCAAACCAGTGGCTGTGTGACCCTCAAATCTAAAGTAATTTATGCATATGTGTGTGCTTCATTGCTCAGTCGTGTCCGACTGTGCAACCCCATAAACTGTAGCCCAACAGGCTTCTTTGTGGGATTTCCCAGGCAAGAATAACGGAGTGTGTAGTCATTCCCCGTGGGTCTTCCCAACCCAGGGACTGAACCTGGGTCTCTTGTATTGCAGGAAGATTCTTTTCTGTCTGAGCCACGAGGGAAGCCCAAAGTACTTTATACTGGTTCATAAAGGGGTATGGAAATTTCACAGGCTTGAACCATAAACTTCTATGTTAATAAATTTCTGGTTAGCAAAAATCTGTAAGACTCTCATGTTGACATATTTATTGTTTTGCTGCTTTGAAAATCATCACTGTATTCTTCAGATATCTCACAATAAAAATGCAATACTCTAGATGTTTGGTTTTATCCAGGTACTGATCCTTTTATGTCTCACCTCCTTCTCCCTATCCATGAGATACCATCATCTTGCCGTATTTGAGTAGTTCTAAATGGCTATGTAGGTGGTTATGATCAAGCAGAAGAGAGTCACCAGTTTGATTTTAGAATGTATTGTAATATTGTGTACCACTCACTCATAACCCAAGAATAGAGCCAGGGACTTTAAACCTAAGAAATTTTTGTGGCAAGTAGTTTGTCGCTGTTGAATGTAGGCTTATTCCCACCGTTCATATTTTTCTTCTGTGTCTATATTATACCTAAGCTAAAAGATGTTTTTTCTAACAAAAATGTTTCATGTCAAATTCTCCCAGCACCATTTGAGAAAGTCATTGAATAAACTAATAGTAGGCTTCCAAGCCAAGAGTAATTATGTTACATTGCTCTTTTTTGGCAGGGAGCTATTTTTTCCTGTAAATGAGGCACTTTAACATAAGCACACTTCTATACTGCAAAGTAGAGGAGGATTTGATGCAGATGTCTTTCAGGTGAGATACAAGATCATATTTTTCCTATTTCTAGATTAATGTAATGAAGTGATCAATCAATCAATCAATTACTCCATCAACTTAGTTTTCTTGGTAATCACTGTAGCAGATAGTGATTAGAAGTGGAAACATACATTTGTAAAAGTTAACTCTCTTCTTTTTATTGAAATAGAGTTAACATACAATATCATGTTAGTCTCTAGTATGCTGCTGCTGCTGCTGTCACTTCAGT
Source organism: Capra hircus (assembly GCF_001704415.2). Classification (NCBI taxonomy): domain Eukaryota; kingdom Metazoa; phylum Chordata; class Mammalia; order Artiodactyla; family Bovidae; genus Capra; species Capra hircus. The sequence goes on from NC_030810.1 coordinate 48,337,886, forward strand.
TGTGTCCGACTCTGTGCGACCCCATAGACGGCAGCCTACCAGGCTCCCCCACCCCTGGGATTCTCCAGGCAAGAACACTGAAGTGGGTTGCCGTTTCCTTCTCCAATGCATGAAAGTGAATAGTGAAAGTGAAGTCGCTCAGTCGTGTCCAACTCTTCGCGACCCCATGGACTGCAGCCTACCAGGCTCCTCCATCCATGTGATTTTCCAGGCAAGAGTACTGGAGTGGGGTGCCATTGCCTTCTCCGAGTCTCTAGTATACTATGTAGTGATTTGACCTTTACTTACAGTATGAAATCATCACCAAGATAAGTTTAATAACTGTCTGCATACAGAGTTATTACGATAGCTGAACATTATGTGAATTTTATATTGAGAAAACACTTTAAAATCATTCATGTTAGTTTTTTCTTTAAGTTGAATTTTGAGAAGTTATTTCTCTGATTGACATTTTTAGAGGAGCAAACTAGTTCAGAAGGGTTAAATAACTTCCCCAAATATGATTAGCAACTTGATGGCAAAAGTGGAGCTAGCAATCAAGTTTGTAGCCCCATCTGTTTCAGCACAGGTCACTATAAGAGATGCGTTATCTTCACTTCTCATTTTCTCCAGAAGAGAAACTTGAAGACATCATGAAAGTTTATGAAATGAGGTTTACACACTGTGAGGGTCAAAAATCCATTTTATAAATTTATATAACTTTCATATTAATATATACAGTTAACGTTGATGGGGAAAGTACTAACAGTTTAAATACATATTTCAAATGCATAATTTTTTTGAACAAATAATTTAGTAAATTTATATAACTTTCATATTAATGTATACAGTTAACATTGATAGGGAAAGGACTAACAATTTAAATACATATTTCAAATACATAATTTTTTTGAACAAAGAATATAATTGGGAGTCCATAAATTATCTTCAAGAAATAATATTAATTATGGATAACAAGTATTGATAGTTATTAAAATAACATAGAGTATGCCAAGCACTTAAATTATCTCATTCGAATCTCATTAAACACTATGGGGCATATATTAAAATGAAAGTGCAGATGATTTATGTAGTTTCCTCAAGGTCACAGATGACAAGGGTTAGACAGGGTGGAGTTAAAAAATAAGTAGTTCTGAAGTCCAAATGCTTAAGCCCTACGTGATACTACTTTCTTTTGGTTTACTCCTTTAGGTAAATAACACCCTCTCTTTATTAATGCTCCTTCCAATTTGTATTATGGGAATGTATTTACCATTACAATAGTGTAATAAATTGTCTTACTATGTCATTAATCATTGAACAAATATTTCAAACCGTCTATGTTCCATAAAATACATTATTTGCTTCTTACAGATTACTGTGAAAGTGCTGCACTCAATATGCCACAAAATTTGGAAAACTCAGAAGTGGCCAAAGGACTGGAAAAGGTCAGTTTTCATTCCAATCCCAAAGAAAGGCAATGCTGAAGAATGCTCAAACTGCTGCACAATTGCACTCATCTCACACTCTAGTAAAGTAATACTCAAAATTCTCCAAGCCAGGCTTCAGCAATAAGTGAATGGTGAACTTCCAGATATTCAAGCTGGTTTTAGAAAAGGCAGAGGAACCAGAGATCAAATGGCCAACATCCACTGGATCACTGAAAAAGGAAGACGGTTTCAGGAAAGCATCTGTTTCTGCTTTATTGACTATGCCAAAGCCTTTGACTGTGTGGATCACAAGAAACTGGAAAATTCTGAAAGAAATGGGAATACCAGACCACCCAACCTGCCTCTTGAGAAACCTATATGCAGGTCAGGAAACAACAGTTAGAACAGGACATGGAAGAATAGACTGGTTCCAAATAGGAAAAGGAGTATGTCAAGGCTGTATATTGTCACCCGGCTTATTTAACTTATATGCAGAGTACATCATGAGAAATGCTGGGCTGGAAGAAGTAAAAGCTGGAATCGAGATTGTCAGGAGAAATACAATAACCTCAGCTATGCAGATGACACCACCCTTATGGCAGAAAGTGAAGAGGAACTAAAAAGCCTCTTGATGAAAATGAAAGAGGAGAGTGAAAAAGTTGGCTTAAAGCTCAACATTCAGAAAACGAAGATCATGGCATCTGGTCCCATCACTTCATGGGAAATAGATGGGGAAACAGTGGAAACAGTGTCAGACTTTATTTTTTTGGGCTCCAAAATCACTGCAGATGGTGACTGCAGCCATGAAATTAAAAGACACTTGCTCCTTGGAAGGAAAGTTATGACCAACCTAGATGGCATATCAAAAGCAGAGACATTACTTTGCCAGCAAAGGTCCATCTAGTCAAGGCTATGGTTTTTCCTGTGGTCATGTATGGATGTGAGAGTTGGACTGTGAAGAAGGCTGAGCACCAAAGAATTGATGCTTTTGAACTGGGGTGTTGGAGAAGACTCTTGAGAGTCCCTTGGACTGCAAGGAGATTCAACCAGCCCATTCTGAAGGAGATCAGTCCTGGGTGTTCTTTGGAAGGACTGATGCTAAAACTGAAACTCCAGTACTTTGGCCACCTCATGTGAATAGTTAACTCATTAGAAAAGACTCTAATGCTGGGAGGGATTGGAGGCAGGAGGAGAAGGGGACAACAGAGGATGAAATGGCTGGATGGCATCACCAACTCGATGGACATGAGTTTGAGTGAACTCAGGGAGTTGGTGATGGACAAGGGGGCCTGTGGTGCTGCGATTCATGGGGTCGCAAAGAGTTGGACATGACTGAGTGACTGAACTGTACTGAACATATATATATATATATATATATATATATATATATATATATACACACACTAGTATTTGATGGATATCATGCAGTACATCACACAATACATGAGAATAATTCCAAATTTAGACAAAATGAATGATTTGTGAGGTCAAAAATTTAGCATACTTTTAGAGGATGATAGTAAAATGTTTGTTCAATATATAATCTGCTTGAGACTGAGTACTACACAGAATCAGTTTGGGAAGGGCTGTGTGGGGACACTATTTGTTCTTAGCATTGCTCTCAGCCACTCTTTTTTGCCCACGGTGTGCATTCCCCCCATGAAACAGAATATACACAATTAATCAGACCCACCATTCTTATAAGGCCATTTTAAGAACTTTCACTATTTGTGCCTACTGTCAATAGCGTCCTAGCCACCCCCAAACACCACCACCCACACAAGCAGCTTAAAAAACATGTATCCTTCCACTCATAAAAGTACTATTCCTGAGAGGAGATTCTTTTCCAATTGGTAAAATTACAGTGATGCATAATGTCTTCCTATATCAAAACTTAGGTCAGTGAGTTGATTTACATAGTTAACTTGATTTACATAGTTAAATTTTCTTTGATAGAAGAGACTTAGAAGACATCTCTAAGATACTACATGCATCAGTTAAGTTAGTGCTTTGTTGTTCAGCCGCTCAATCATGCCTGACTCTTTGCAACCCCATGGACTGCCACAAGCTAGGCTTCCTTGTCCTTCACGATGACCCAGAGTTTCCTCAAACATATGTCCATTGAGCTTGTGATACTATTCCAGCACCTTATCTACTGTTACCCACTTCTCCTCCTGCCTTCAATCTTTCCCAGCATCAGGGTCCTTTCAAATGAGTTGCCCCTTCACATGAGGTGGCCAAAGTATGGAGCTTCAGCTTCAGCATCAGTCCATTCAATGAATATTCAGCGTTGATTTCCTTTAGGATTGACTGGCTTGATCTCCTTGCTGTCCAAGGGACTCTCAAGAGTTCTGTTCAGTCGCTCAGTTGTGTCCACTCTTTGCAACCCCATGAATAGCAGCATGCCAGGCCTCTCTGTCCATCACCAATTCCCAGAGTTCACTTAGACTCACGTCCATTGAGTCAGTGATGCCATCCAGCCATCTCATCCTCTGTTGTCCCCTTCTCTTCATGCCCCCAATCCCTCTCAGCATCAGTCTTTTCCAATGAGTCAACTCTTCACATGAGGTGGTCAAAGTACTGGAGTTTCAGCTTTAGCATCATTCCTTCCAAAGAAATCCCAGGGTTGATCTCCTTCAGAATGGACTGGTTGGATCTCCTTGCAGTCCAAGGGACTCTCAAGAGTCTTCTCCAACACCACAGTTCAATAGCATCAATTCTTTGGCACTCAGCTTTCTTCACAGTCCAACTCTCACATCCATACATGACTACTGAAAAAACCATAGCCTTGACTAGCTGGAACTTTGTTGGCAAAGTAATGTCTCTGCTTTTCAATATGCTGTCTAAGTTGGTCATAACTTTTCTTCAAAGGAGTAAGCATCTTTTTATTTCATGGCTGCAGTCACAATCTGCAGTGATTTTGGAGCCCCCCAAAATAAAGTCTGACACTGTTTTCACTGTTTTCCCATCTATTTCCCATGAAGTGATGGGACCAGATGCCATGATCTTCATTTTCTGAATGTTGAGCTTTAAGCCAACTTTTTCACTCTCCACTTTCTCTTTCATCCGGGTTTTTTAGTTCCTCTTCACTTTCTGCCATAAAGGTGGTGTCATCTGCATACCTGAGGTGATTCATATTTGTTCCGGCAATCTTGATTCCAGCTTGTGCTTCTTCCAGCCCAGGGTTTCTCATGATGTACTCTGCATAGAAGGTGAATAAGCAGGGTGACAATATACAGCCTTGACGTACTCCTTTTCCTATTTGGAACCAGTCTGTTGTTCCATGTCCAGTTCTAACTGTTCCTTCCTGATCTGCATATAGGTTTCTCAAGAGGCAGGTCAGATGGCCTGGTATTCCCATCTCTTTCAGAATTTTCTGCAGTTTATTGTGATCCACACTCTGGAACTCTCTTGCTTTTTCCATGATCCAACAGATGTTGGCAATTTGATCTCTGGTTCCTCTGGCTTTTCTAAAACCAGCTTGAACACCTGGAAGTTCATGGTTCATGTATTGCTGAAGCCAGGCTTGGAGAATTTTGAGCATTACTTTACTAGGGTGTGAGATGAGTGCAATTGTGCAGTAGTTTGAGCATTCTTTGGCATTGCCTTTCTTTGGGATTGAAATGAAAACTGACCTTTTTCAGTCCTTTGGCCACTGCTGAGTTTTCCAAATTTGCTGGTATATTGAGTGCAGCACTTTCACAGCATTATCTTTCAGGATCTGAAACAGCTCCACTGGAATTCCATCACCTCCACTAGCTTTGTTCGTAGTGATGCTTTCTAAGGCCCACTTGACTTCACATTCCAGGATATCTGGCTCTAGGTGAGTGATCACACCATCATGATTATCTTGGTCTTGAAGATCACAATTAGAAGCATCAGTTCTTTGGTGCTCATCCTTTTTTATCATCCAACTCTCACATCCTTACATGACTACTGGAAAAAACATAACTTTGTCTATAAGGACCTTTGTCAGCAAAGTGATGTCTCTGCTTTTAACACACTATCTAGTTTTGTCATAGATTTTCTTCCAAGAAGCAAGCTTCCATGGCTGGGGTCAGTCACCATCCACAGTAATTTTGGAGCCCAAGAAACTAAAGTCTGTCACTGTTTCCATTTCCCCTCCAATTATCTGCCATGAAGTGATGGAACTGGATGACATAGTTTTAGTTGTTTTAATGCTGAGCTTTAAGACAGTTTTTTCATTCTCCTTTTGCACCTTCATCAACCATCTCTTTAGTTCCTCTTCACTTTCTACCATTAGGGTGGAGTCATCCGCATATGAAGTTACTGGTATTTCTCCCAGCAATCTTGATTTCAGCTTGAGGTTCATCCAGTCTGGCACTTTTCACAATACACTCTACTTAAAAGTTAAATAAGCAAGGTGACAATATACAGCTTTGATGTACTCCTTTCCCAATTTGGAACCAGTCTGTTGTTACATGTCTTGTTGTAACTGTTGTTTCTTGACCAGCATGCAGATTTCTCAGGAGGCAGGTCTGGTGGCCTGGTATTCCCATCTCTTTAAGAATTTTCCACAGTTTGTTGTGATCTACACAGTCAAAGGCTTTGGCATAGTCAATAAAGCAGAAATAGATGTTTTTCTGGAATTCCCTTGCTTTTTCTTTGATCCAGAGAATGTTAGCTATTTGATCTCTGATTCTTCTGCCTTTTCTAAATCCAGCTTGTACATATGGAAGTTCTCAGTTCACGTTCTATTGAAGCCTGGCTTGAAGGACTTTGAGTATTACCTTGCTAGCTTGTGAAATGAGTACAATTTTGTGGTAGTTTGAACATTCTTTGCCATTGCCCTTCTTTGGGATTTGAATGAAAACTGACCTTTTCCAGTCCTATGGCCATTGCTGAGTTTTCCAAATTTGGTGGTATATTAAGTGCAGCACTTTTACAGCAACATCTTTTAGGATTTGAAATAGCTGAGCTGGAATTCCATCACCTCCACTAGGTTTATTTGTAGTATTGCTTCCTAAGGCTCATTTGACTTCACATGCCAGGATGTCTGGCTCTAGGTGAGTGACCATCCCATTGTGATTATCCGGGTCATTAAAACTTTTTCTGTTCATTTCTTCTGTGTATTCTTGCCACATCTTCTTAATACAGATACAAACGAGCCTGTGGAAGCTGAGTGGGCATCCCCTTCCTGGCAACAACCTATGAAAAAGAACAGCATTTAAATATTGTCTCTGCCAAAGGATACAGAGATGGCATGGGATATTTACACAATAGTCCAGTAAAATACAGAGGGAGGGCATTCCTGGAAGAGGGAACAGCATGCTCAAAGATTGTGAAAACATAATTATGTAATATTATTATAAACATGGAAGCTCAGAATGGGAAGTTACAGTTTCCCACTCTGATTCAATTATTAAATATTGAGATGGTTAGATAGCATCACCAACTCAGTGAACATGAATCTGAGCAAACTCTGGGAGACAGTGAAGGACAGGAAAGCCTGACATGGTTCAGTCCATGGGGTCACAAAGAGCTGGACATGACTTAACTTCTGAACAACAGCAAGAACAATACTTGTATTCAGTGTTTTGTGATAGAGGAGAATGTGGAGTTGCACAAAGTATAGCCTCTTCTATATAGACACTTCTGACTCTTGTTTGAGAAACAGACATAGTCAATCAACTTTTTCTCCCAAGGTCTCTTCTACTTCTGCTTTTGAGTTACTGTAATCAATGTTCATTTCAACATTTTGAATTCTTGGAAAGTTCATTTAAGCTATTACTTAATTGATTAAGTATTGATTATACAATACTCACTTCTATAGAATGCTTACAAAATGCTGAATTATCTTATTGGTGCAAGACATAGATGGTGTACAGGACAGATGGTATCCCTGCTCACATACAGTTCCCATACTTGTAGAAATTTTATGAGCTGGGAATAATTTCTAAATTGACTGACAGCTGGTTTGAGTTTGAAGTAGGCACATTGTTAGTATAAACAGAAATGGCATCTTATTATATGAGGCCCTTCATGTGTAGCTTTCATTATTATTTTAAAGGTTTCCAGAAGATGTTTTCAGTGAGTAGTGTTATGAAAATATGTAAAAAATCAAGACTCACATATAGAGCTATTTTAGCAATACATTGTTTTTCTTTGTACATTGGAATCTAAAATAAATATTAAAAATGTAATAGAATGAACTATTAGAAGGATATTTTTAAACTACTTTATTCTGGGGAATAGGTATTTGATGATTAAATTAGATATGGACTGGATATTTTATTGAGAGAATTAATCTGACGTGTTTGATTAGATCTAAATCTTCATGCATGTATAACTCAGTATAACCTTAGAGGCAACTTTTCAGCCAACGCTTGATTTCTATTTTTTGATTCCAGTTGCTGAAATCTAAATTAGAATTCTTTCCATTTAAATGCAGATTCAGACTTTCCAGCTGAGGGGCAAAAGAAGCCATTTCTTTTGACTGAAACATATATAGGAAATATATATATATAGTTTAATTTACATGGATTAAGTTTCATTTACATGAATATTCCTTCCCAACACAGGAGGTATTTTTTCTTCTGATTTCTAGAATGCTTATTGCAAGAATTTTATAACCTCCTTGTATTTGCTTCATTGTTTTGTGCTAAAACTTCATATGCTAAATAAATAAACTAAATAAAAATTAAAATTTCAATGGGCATTGGAAAGGTGTATAGAATTTTTAAATGGAAGTGGTGAATTAAATGACACTGAGTAACCAAACCAAAATTGAAATAGAGGATGCTGAAAAGCTAGACACATTAACATGCAGACAGAGATATAATATGTAGGCCATTTTATGCCTTTTTCTTTTCTTTCCTTTTTTCATTCTTTAAAAAATGAATCCTGGTTAGAGTATTTTAAAATATAAAGCTCTGAAAAAAAATAAAAAAATTAAACCTCTGGGTTATGTATGCCAACTTATCTAACATATACCTGAAAAGCTGCTACAATCATATCCAATGTGGAGATTTATAACACAGAGAAAATGAAAGAGCACAGATAAATCATTGTAAAGGAGTTATATTAGCATCTTATTAAATTATTTCTTGTTGTATTGAATAATAGTTAGAGTTAGTTCCATTTGTGTTAAGAAACAATGACAATTTTTGCCAGTTCAAATGTTATGAGAATCTAAGTCCAAATATGTATATATAAAATAACCATTTTTCTTAGAAAATTTTTACATGTGAGCAAAATTTAAAATTAGAAAATAATATTTACCTCATGTTTAATAGAAAATTTCACAAAGTAAATTTTATAATGCATCTCCTCACTCAGAAGAGATTCCATCTGGAAGAATACTATTTATGGCAAATAGTACAATTTGTCATTACAAAGCTTTGAACATTTTCATGTATTCATTAAACAAAAAAATTTGAATACATCTTCTGTGCTAGGTACTGGAGGTTTAGAGTTTAAACAACCTGTCTCTGAAGCATGTAGCGTAAACCTAAGTAAAAAGCAAACTTTTAGTACTGTGTATTCTAAAAGATTTCACTTGGGACATCTAAATCTGAAAAACTACAACCTTGGTTTCCCTGACACCATTCTCATCTGGTTTTGTGATTATTCTGGAGGGTCCTTCAAGTTTCCCTAGGGACTTCATTTCTTTTGGCAATATTCTTTATCATTCTGAACTAAATGCTCTTATTACACTGTACTGTCCTTGGGTGATAATTATCCAGGTGCACCCTTTCATCCATCATCTCTATTCAGGGATTATCAGACTTCACTGTGTAAGAATCATGTCGGTACTTGTGATAAAGTTAGATTTGGGAAGTGGTTGGGGCCCAGGATTTTTTTTTTTTTTTTTTTTGGTTGTAATGGGGCTTCATTGCTGCATGGCTTTTCTCTAGTTGTGGTGAGATGGGGCTACTCTTCTTTGCCATGCACAGGCTTCTCTTGTGGAGCATGTGCTCCAGGCACATGGGCTTCAGTAGTTGTGGTTTCCCAACTCTAGAGCAGGGATTGAACTCATGTTTCCTGCAATGGCAGGTGGATTCTTTTACCACTGAACTACCAGGGAAGCCTGGAGCTCGGGAAGTTTAACATGAACCCTTGGTGATTTTGATGCAGGTCATCTGAAACCACTCTTTAACTAACATTTATTTATGAACTTATTATACCCAATCTGTCACTGAAGCCCAGATCTCTTAGGTAGGCTTCACTGACATATAAGCAATTAGTTACTAGAAATCTCCTCTGGGTTGTTGTGAATGTCCCTCATACCATACAGATCTCATCACATCACAATACCATGGCCCTTAGCATGTTTTTCATACTACATTTTTATACTACATGTACTTACCATATCCTTGGTTAAGACTCTCTTATATGTGAAGAAGGCTGAGCACTGAAGAATTAATGCTTTTGAACTGTGGTGTTGGAGAAGACTCTTGAGAGTCCCTTGAACTGCAAGGAGATCCAACCAGTCCATTCTGAAGGAGATCAGCCCTGGGATTTTTTTGGAAGGAATGATGCTAAAGCTGAAACTCCAGTACTTTGGCCACCTCATGTGAATTGACTCATTAGAAAAGACTTTGATGCTGGGAGGGATTGAGGACAGGAGGAGAAGGGGACGACCGCGGATGAGATGGCTGGATGGCATCACTGACTTGATGGACACGAGTCTGAGTGAACTCCGGGAGTTGGTGATGGACAGGCAGGCCTGGCTTGCTGCAATTCATGGGGTCACAAAGAGTTGGACACAACTGAGCAACTGAACTGAACTGATAGTGAAAGTTTATCTTGGATCCATTTTCCACATATTGCGTGTTAAGTTTATCTCCCATGCAATATTTGGGACAAATTCATAAACAAAATTATTCACTGTTTATTTGAATTTAAAATTTAACTGGGAAACCTGTATTAAGTCTGGCAACCCTTTATGATTATTCTGTCGCTAAGTCGTATCTGATTCTTTCTGACCCCATGGAGCGTAGCACTCCAGCCTTCCCTGTCCTTCACTATCTCCCGGAGTCTGCTCAAATTCATGTTCTTGAAGTCAGTGATGCCATCCAACCATCTCATCTTCTGTTGCCCCCTTCTCCTCCTAGCTTCAATCTTTCCCAGCATCAGGGTCTTTCCAACGAGTTGACTCTTCACATCAGGTGGCCAAAGTTTGGAGCTTCAGCTTCAGCATCAGTCCTTCCAACAAATATTCAGGGTTGATTTCCTTTAGGATTGACTAGTTTGTTCTCCTTGTAGTCCAAGAGACTCTCAAGAGTCTTCTCCAGCACCTAAATTAAAACAAAAAAAAACATCAATTATTTGGTGCTCATCCTTCTTATGATCCAACTCTCACATCTGTACATGACTAGTAGAAAAACCATAGCTTTGACTATATGAACCTTTCTTGTTAACCCTAACATGTCCCATATAATTTATCATACCACAACTGATGTTTTCTATTTGCATCTTTTAATAAACTGTAAATTCCTCATAGCAGAAACTGTCTCCATTTTTCTACATTGTGACACTACATTTTTTTCAGTAGTGTCTGGCAGTTAAACATATTTGATAAAAAGAATGAAATAAGGTACCCAGTATTCAAACCTTACTATTTTTCTTTTTCCCTATACCATGTTGCTTCTAAATCATAACAGAAAATTTGCATTTAGTAAATATGAATACTCTAAATATAAAAATACTGCTTATTTTTAACAGAGACTAGGATTTCATATCACAACAAGATCTATGAATGATTATAATTTGGGTTTAATTTACCCCTATGCAACAGATATAATTCAAAAGCTCATTTTATGAACCCAAAACTCCATGAGGTCAGTTGTCTTAAAGACTCACAAAAACGTTTGTGATGTGGACTGTTATCATTAGAGCTTATTTCAATGAGAAAGAAGACTTTATGAGAAAGCATTAGAAAGAAACTGAGTAAAATTTTTACCATTTGTACTCAACAAAGTCTATTGTTCTCAAAATTTTCAGATTTTCAAAATCTAATAGAAAATGTTCCTTGAAAAGAGTCATTTAAACCGTTTTCTGAGACTAGATCTAGAGTTTTCTTTGTATTGTGACTGAAAACAATGAGCTGGATACTCTGAGTAAATTCCAAAAATAGAAAATACCAATATCAATTATAGGCCCATTAAAACAAAGCTTTTCATAATTGACTCTAGTAGCAATTGATCTCCAAATGTCACAAGATGCCATGGGGCTTTTAGAATTGATGATGGATAGCAATTTTAGCAAAATTAGGCATAGCTATCACAAAGCAGAAACAGCATCTGTTATATGATAAGAAGTTATTGGCATATGAAAAGAGCTGAAAACAATATTTTGGAACTCATTGGGAAAAAAATATGTATTTTTCTTTTCAGTGGTTATTTAAAAGCAAAGGAGTAAGTAATCAAGAAATAGCAGATAATGGTAAATGGAATTTATTCATTGAACAAATGTTTATTGAGGTCTGGCTATATGCCTGACAGTATTCTCTGCTTTGAGTGGAATGTATTGATAGATAAGTAGCCAACAAAAAATAGCAACTAACTTTTGACTCAGCGGTGCTGACTATTCCCCATTTGATGACTTAATTTTTGTGTATTTTTAAAAATTCCCTTATTTATTTTAATGGGAGGAGAATTATTTTATAATATTGTGATGGTTTTGCCATACATCAACATCAGTCAGCCATAGGTGCACATGTGTCACCCCCATCTTGACCCCCTTTCCTCCTTCCTCCTCACCCTATCTTTTTAGGTTGTCCCAGAATTCCTAGATTTCAGGGTGCTAAGTGTACTGATGGGAACTGAGTTTCTGCCTTGTGTTTATGCTTTTGCAAATAAAGCAAATCAGTTTATCTCCACTCAAGAATACATGGTAACAGTCTTCATTTCACTGCAATCCTCGAGCTATTAGATACTGGTCAACCTTATCTCCATCATCTCTTCTTGAATCTTCTGTTCATATGGCTCCATTTCTTCTGCTGTCCTTTCTGTGGAGTCTGTTTTTTGTTTTATTTTTATTGTAATTTTCTCTCTCTTATATTTCAATTTTATGCAACAAATAATTAGTCATCCTTTCTCCCAACTGCTACTTCCAAAATATTTCACCCCCTTTAAGAAGTAGACAGACATGAAAATCAAGATAATGGCAGCAAAATCCTTACTCTTTTCATGCTCATGCCTGTCACCACAGTTGCCCACCACCTTTCCTCTTTGCCCTTTTATTCTGACTTCTTATCCATTCCTTTCATTAACTGAAGAACTGATAATTCAGTTGATAAAGAATCCACCTGCAGTTCAGGAGACCTGAGTTCCATTCCTGGGTCGAGAAGATCTGCTGCAGAATAGATAGGCTACCCACTCCTGTGGCTCAGCTGGTAGAGTCTGCCTGTAATGTGCAAGACTTGGATTCGATCCCTGGGTTGGGAAGATCCCCTGGAGAAGGGAAAGGTTACCCACTCCAGTATTCTGGCCTGGAGAATTCCATGGACTGTATAGTCCATGGGTCTCAAAGAGTCCAATAGGACTGAGCGACTTTCACTTTCACTTTCATCCATTCCTCTCATTAACTGAAGAATTTAACTTTTAAATTATAGTATTTTACTGTATCTATCCTCCTGTCTCCATTTTAACGACTTCAATATTTTGGTAAGTAAAACATCCAAGTTCTTGTACTCTTGATTGATGTACTTCTTTACCTCCAGGAAACATTTCTTTCACTTCATTCCAGTCTATCACTTCCTATGAGGCAGACTATGTTCAGACCTTACGGTTAGCAGAAAATGAACCACTTCTGAGTTCCCTATTTCAAATATTTCCCTCTCCAATCACATTTTTCTGTTCTTTAGCTCATCTGTTTAATTACCTTTAACAATTCCTTGGTTCCATTGACCACGCCAGTAATTAGTCACATTTGTTTCTCATTTTCTACCACAGTCCCTTCTTTCTTGACCTCCTATATTCTAGTAATTATAATCAGTCCAGTGCAAATACCATGAGCTCTCTTGCCTCCCTCTCTTTGTCTTATTCACTTGGTAATTTCCTGTCCTGAATGATCCATGCACCAGAAAAACTACATCACCTTTGAGAAAATCACATCACTATTTTAAGCTGACTGGTATCACTTTGAGTTTCACAAAATCTTTGAACTTTTTTTTTTTAATTCATCAGATATGTATCAGTAAACTGCTATGGACCAGGAGCTATTCTAGGTGCTGGAGTTATGAGTGAAAACTTTGAAGCAGATATTATTTTTATGTGGCTTCTATTCCACTCGGGTCTAGAAAGACAGACAAAACCTGAATAAATAAATAAGCCTTCAGAGAATTGAAGATGGTACTAAAGCAGTTGCTCAGATGGTAAAGAATCTGCCTGCGATACCAGAGACCTGGGTTCGATCCCCAGATCAGGAAGACCCTCTGGAGAAGGGAATGGCAGCCCACTCCAGTATTCTTGACTGGAAAATCCCATGGACAGAGGAGCCTGGTGGGCTCGGATCCACGGAGTCACGAAGAGTCGGACACAACTGAGTGACTGGCACACACACTAAAGCCTATCTATTCATTGAAAAAATATGTACTGAGCACCTACTATCTGTCAGTCATACTATTATAAAAATAATAAGGTAATGATATAGAAAGTCCTGGGGTGGAGGGGAGACTTTATAAACTCCATGATGCCTCCTTGATGGGGAATACTTTTGATGAGATCTGAATTGTAGAGGTTGGTAGAAGAGTTTTTCTTGGGGAAAGATTAGTCTTTTTAATCTCTGAATTGGAGAAAAGCATGTTGTGTTCAAATACAGAAAGAAAATACAGAAGGAAAATCGATGTGGCTGATGCTTTGTGTCCTGGGGAAAAGTGATGTAAGCTCATGTTAGAGAGAGGAAAGGATGATGCTGTGATATTTTTCACCCATGGTATATTTTTCCCTTTGGTAAATAACTATGAAGGCAGGGAAGAAATACTGACTCTCCTTCCTTAAACACCTTCAACCTTCTCTTTCATTCTCAGCAAATGCTCTATCTTTGTAATAATCAAAAACTCTGAGACTTTCTTTCTAGCATTAGTTTTCTGCTTGGTCAAGTAAGGCTGTGTGTTGAAAAGTAAAATATCCTAGTCATAGTATAAACTTATATTTCAATCAAGAACATTATTAGAATCCCATTTTCTATGTGTTATGTGTGCATTATTATCCAAGATGTTTTAAGAAAAAATTCATATACATAAAACAATATAAAGAGTGTGCTGTGCATACATGACTGATATAATTTGTATGTATGTGTTCTATGTTCTTAATCTTTCAGTGTTATGAGCAGAAATGTCTCTTCCACAGTGTTCTGATTTAAGTCTTTGCCTTACTTCAACTTCTTGTTGATCAGAAGGGGTCTTCCGTTACATTTAAACTAAAACTGGGGTTTACAAAGCAATTTAACTAGGACAGAAAAGGAAACAAAGTGGGAAATAATTGACAAATTGCTTAAGCAAGAATTTTATATTTTTATGGCATTTTAAATGACTGAATTTTCCAGAATATCAAAATGCAAAGTAGATAATTTGTTTCAAATTTTTTTTTTAAAGAAAATTTTGAAGAAGTCTCAGTATGTTTGTTTTTGTTAATGCCTCTTTCTACATCAACTAATGTAGCTATTTCTGTAGCCCAAAGCAGGGTTTTAAAAAGTACAATGTGGTAATTGCTTTATTCTGATAGGAACTTCAATATGCTGAAGATGTAAACATAATTCTTTGGTCTATTCCAATGTAAACATGCCCAGTGGTTAAATGAGTTCAGATTACTAATCATTTTCTGAATAAACTTTTGTGAAATTGTTCGTGAGATTTTACATTTTTCCTACTTCTACCTGACAAAGATAACTCGTCAATGTGAAGACATATTTGAGTATTTGGCATTGCTGTAAGGTAAGGTGGCTTTTTTCCCCTGCTGAAAACTCTGGGCAGCAGTTTTGTTGTCTGCACTATTTTAGTTCCTCCAGGCCACTGACAACCATGTGGGTTTCAGAGTGTTTTGGCTTTGCATGGTGGACTGCTCAGATCCCCAGGCATCAGAATCAAGCTAGTGTTTACATCTAACTGGCTTCCTCCATTAAACTGCAACTTTGATTTTCAATCTATTAAATCTGTGTGTTGTTCAAACAAATAAAATCTCAAGCATTTATTTAATTGTCTTTGTTTGTACAATTATTAAATTAAGATCATCACTGAGTATTACTTCATCTGGAATGATCATTTTAAAGCTGTCATTTTATAAGCAGTTAAAAGAGTAACAGAATTTTGCAGTCAATTTTAGGACTGAAAGTTTTTCTTATTGTATGATACAGTAAAACTCAATCAAATTATTTAATTTGGAGGTAAAGCCAAAGTGAATTCATGAAATGTGCAAACTCTAAAGCATTTTAAGAGATTAAAATTAAATTTTGAAAATAGATTTTGAAGAGTTGATATCTTTTCAAGTATATACTATAACACAAGCCATTGGCTAATAAAGTGTTGTTAATTTAAGGTACTTCAGACTTACTTCATTGCTTGCATAAGCATCATTTGAATTAAGTACTTTTTCTCTTTATAAGTAAATGATCATTAAAAACTGCTAGAAGGAAGTTTCTCCTCTTCAGTAGGTTTTACATTCCAAATAGTTTTTTACATATCTTAGTTTACTAAGTAAATATTTTATTGTAAAACAATATAAAGATAAATTTGATCATGGATTCTACATTTTACAAAAGCTAAAGTCCTATGCTTTTGTGAATATTGGGAAATCTCTATCAATTATACATTAATCATAAAAAGGAAATGGATTTTTTTGTAAAGATATTATAGCACGATCATGTTTAAATGCCTATTTAAAGGGAACTTATTTCAGATGAAACAGAATGAAATGTAGATAGATTCACCTTCCATTATCATACAATACGATCAGAGGAATGACCTTCAATGTCTTCCTAAACCTGAGATAAAATGGCCTTTTCTGGATATGTAGGGAAAAAAAACAAAACAAAACCATGGCTTCCATTTATTCTGCCAATTCATCTTCTGTACCCTGTCAGAAAAGGTCAAATCAGGATTATCAAGGACTCATTTTAGTCTTTTTTTCAATTTCTTTTCCAAATGCATTTTGCCAGAGAAAACTAAAGTAGCAGTTTCCTGCTTTGACTTTCAGCATGCATATTCTTCTCTCTCCTTACATCCAGATTAAGGGCAGAATCTGAAAGACTTTGGAATTATTTTCAGCCTCTTCACCACTTCATATTGAAACTGCACAGGACCCTGTGGGGCCCTCTTGGGGTACAAAAGCCCTTCCGTGTCCCTGGTTTCTTGCTTGTAAGGGAAAAAGGTGGGCTGGGGGTGGGGCTTTAGTCTCCCAGGCCTTCCAAGAGTTTCAAAGAGCAGATACAAGCAGTTAATGATTAGGAGAACAGTCACAGGACTCCTAGTTCCTCCTGAAGTGATGTAGATAGTTATGTTATGCATATCTTCCTGTTGTTCTACAGAAACTAAGACTGCAACTCAAGTAGGGGATGATGACTTTATGCTGACCCCAAGCACTAGACCCGAAACTGGCTCGAGCCAGAAGGCTGGGTTCCTGGAAACATAATCACTGAAACTCTCACCACCAACCAACCAATCAGATGAAAGGTTCAGGAA
Source organism: Capra hircus (assembly GCF_001704415.2). Classification (NCBI taxonomy): domain Eukaryota; kingdom Metazoa; phylum Chordata; class Mammalia; order Artiodactyla; family Bovidae; genus Capra; species Capra hircus. The sequence goes on from NC_030810.1 coordinate 48,354,938, forward strand.
CTGATCTTAAGAGCCTTGCCCTAACACTGTCTTTAAAAACCCCTGTCTGAGTCACTGGGAGTCCTGGTCTTTGGAGAATGAGCCACCCATTCCCCTTGCTTGCCCTTGCAATAAACATTTCTCTGCTCCTAACTCTGGCTTCAGTGTTTATTAGGAATGGGAACTTGGGTTCAACAACAGTATTTTCAGTATCTTCTGGATCTGGAAAGGAAAAATTGAGTCACTGATCCAGGACTTTTAGAATATCCATGGTTAAATTTACTTTGAAGATATCTGTTTTCTATTTTAAAACACCTATCATTCTGTGCTTTTTAAGAAAAATTGTTAAAACTAGAAGATGTCCCTTATATATCTGATTTTGCATTAAAGATCAAATTCTGATTTTTGCTTCAGAAATTTACACAGCACGCCATTTGGAAAAGGCCAATATTTTGGTTCACTTGTCAATGATAATCAGTGTTTAATGAAGCAAAGTGTAGCTGTGTTGATATTTTTATTGTGGCACTTGATCATACTTTCTTTGGCAGACCTGCAGATGGCCTTTTTTAATCCAAAAAATATCTGGCTAGATACATTCTATTTTTGTTCTACTTGTTCACATATTTTTCGGATATCTCTGTTGCCTTTGCTTTTTACAATGCAAGCTTTTATGAGGAAATATTTATAACGACTTCCTAGCTTTTTTGAAAAGCCTCCCCAATTTGCATCTCAACCTGCCTTTCCAAACTTTATTACTCTCTTCATACATCCTCTGCTTTAGCTACATTGAACTGATCATCATTCTATATGAAAATCTGTCACTGTTCTTTATTTCTGGCCTCTGTTCACTGTAATTTTCCTGACCTCCAATAACTCAGCCTAACCCTATCTCAAGCATTGTTACCACCTATTAAAGTAACGTGTGTCCAATCTTTCAACTCCATAAGTGCTATACTCACTTTTGCAGATTTATTTTTTCTTTCTTTGAAGGGAAAAAAGCATTGCCTTATATCTTAGGATAATTATCTGTTTACAAACTATAGACTTCTTGTTTTATTTCTTTTATTGGGGTATTTGTTCACATACTCTCACTACAACTATTCTGCAGTATAATAAGTACCTTTTTGTGACTTCTCTACTTTGTCTCAGTCTTTACCACTCTCCTTTCTCTTTATTAACTGGGACTTCATGGCATTCTTAATATTATTTATACCCCCCAGAGTTTCTTTCTTTATTTTAAGCACAACTTTGGATGAATCAATAATACATCTTCCTTGTGCCTTATCTTCTGCTCTATGGGAATTTTTTTTTAAGTAGAAGCTACCAGAGTTCTCCTTATCCTACCTACATACATCCCATTCTACTAGTAGAATTATTTTGTGTGCTCCTATCTGAAGAAACTCTCCCCACCTAGCTGTGGAGCCCATCTAACCCTATATTCACAAGCACTTTATCCTCTCTGAAAATGATACTCTTCTGAATCAATAATTCAACTTCTCATTACCCCAGAGATCTTAAACATAGTCAAAATTGTTTAATTAGTTAAGCAAATGAAGATCAACCCAAGTCCAAGTTTTATTCTCCCTTTCCTCCTTCTCCAGTTATAGGCTCATCTCTCTTTCTCCTTTATAGACAGTCAGATAGTGAACTATACCCAAGGTCCCGATTTCTTTTGTTCCTTCCTATTCACTGCCCTGCTCATGCTAACATGGCTTCAATCACCACAATTTCATGAAATAATTTTCAAAAATGTGATCACTCGCTTCATATTGATAAAGAAAAATAGATACATTTAAAGTACTTATGTAATTTCACATCTCTGTAGCATTTGAGGTAATTACTGTCCTGAAACTCTTTCCTTCATTTCTATGCCATAATTTCTCTCAGTTTTCTCCCAACCCTCTAGCTGCTCCTTCCCTGTCTCATTTGTCATCTCACCCTCTTCTCTCTAGTCATTAGAGTTCCTCAGGATTCAATCCAAAACTTTCTCCTCTGTCACTTAATATTGTCATCCTAGGTAATCTCTAAGCTTTCCTGGTGGCACAGATGGTAAAGAATCTGCCCGTAATGCAGGAGACCCAGGTTCAATTCCTCAGTTAGGAAGAACCCCTGGAGAAGGGAATGGCTACCCACTCCAGTATTCTTGCCTAGAGAATTCCATGGTCAAGTGAGCCTGACAGGTAATCTCTACTACACTCAGAAGCATGATCATGCCAATGCTCATTTCTACCTCAGATTTATCCCTGAGCTTGACCTACTACTCTGAGTCTTAGTCAATCTACTTTCCACTAGGTAGCTAGAGAGATATTTTAAAAATGAGAATGTGACATTTTCCTTCCAGGCCCTCTCCTAAAAATTCTCTGCTCCTGGTTAAAATTATTTCATAATTTCCCTTTCAGATCATCCCACACTAGGCTCTCTTTACTTCAATCACCCAGGGCTCATTTTTGTTCATAGTAATCATCATGATTCCTCCAATTACTTACAATTTACACACATTATTTTCTTTTTCCTAGATACTCTCCTCTTCTCCCTTTAACTTAAGTACAAAAGCTCATCCCTTGAATGTCAGCTAAAGTTTAACTCTGTCAAGGAAGATTGTCCTGACCTTTCTGACTAGAATACCCCCTCACTTATATATATGGCATGTCTCTCTTTCACACCACTTAGAAGAATCGTCAGTTTTTCTCTGTTAGTGAGATTGTTTGATTAATATTGCTCTTCCTTCCCAGAGGCAGTTACGAGGTCTTTCTTTTCTTGAAAATAAATCCCCAATATCTAGAACAGAGCCTGATAGCAAATAGTAGTTCAATAAATATTTGGTCAATGAAAAAATGAATAGATAATGAATTCATCTTTCAGTCTATGTTACTCAACAAAATGTAATATAGACCTTGTCCATAATAAGAGTTATAATACAAGTAGCAATTGTATTCTATTAAGTGATATATATGTATATATATCATATACTAAGTGATATTTATCTTATATTCAAATATATATTTTACATATAATATATAATATATATTTATATATATTTGAATGATTAAATGCTATTTGATAGAAAACAGAAATAGAATAGAATCTGTAACTTAGAACAACATATTTATATTCATTTCAATTTTGTTTATAATTATTTCCATATTGTTTTTTGTGCTATTTGAACAAGAGCCATGACAATTGGCTTTCTTTTGAATTAAGAAATTTACAATATTTCCCTTCAACTCATTTATTAAAACATCTGATTAAGATTAGATATAGCAGTTTCTGTTTAGACTGTAATGTCACTTTGTTGTCTCTTTTACACTGACATTAATTGACTAGTCATTTATATTTTACGTTATATTAAATTCCAAGTTCTTTGACTGAAATAGCTAGTACCATCACACTTTAGCTGTGTGGTTTTGATGAATATATTTGTCCCACTCCTAGGAAAAGAAAATGGTTATAAAAGCTCAGTACAGCATTATTCATTTTCTTGGCTTACCCAACATCTTGTTTCCGAGAGCTGCATAGATAAAACAGTGAGAAAAAAATTATTTTTTAAGGATGATTCATTTTAGCACATTTTGAAGTAATCATTAGTTTGTGACTTATTAAAAAAGGGTATGCAAAAACCACAAGCAACAACTATTAATCACTAATTACATTCACTGATGAGAGAAATGTGAAAGAAATGCTTAAAATTTGCTTTGGAAGGAAATTCAGAGGTATGGCAGGGCTCTGGTAAAGGATACAAGTTTTTCCTAGTCCAGGCTCTCTAATATCCAAATTGTACATTCTATATTAATCACTATTTCTAATTAAAGTTTGAAAATATAATGTTGCCTTTCTATAGGAAAAAAAAATGAGTGTTGATTCCCACTAATTAAAAAGGAGCTTATTATCACAGGATGGGGTTCCAGGAAATTCTAAAAAATTTACCAAGTTGATTGTATAACAAATATTTTAGTATAAACATCAATGAAATTATATTAAACAATTAACTGAATGATGAACAGAAAGCACTTCTTATCTAATTATACACTTAACCTCTTGACTGGTCTCGTTGCTTCCAGTTAAGCTATATCTAAGCCCTACTCCTCTCTGCAGCTAGAATCTTCTTTCTAGATGCTAAGAGATCTTTTTATTTGGTCAAGTTCTTTGATTTCCCCCTTAACATTCAAAAGTAAGTAAGTCTTCAATTAAAAACCTTGGCCCTTCATGACTGAGGTAGAACCTGTCTCTCATTCCAGCTTTAGTTAAAGCCATTTATAAAAATGGGACTTCCCAGTTGGCTCAGATGATAAAGAATCTGCCTGCAATGCAACAGACCTGGGTTCACTTCCTGGGTCAGGAAGATCCCCTGGAGAAGGGAATCACAACCCACTCCAATATTTTTGTCTGGAGAATTCCATGGACAGAGGAACCTGGCAGGCCACAGTCCATGGAGTTTCAAAGAATGAAACACAAATGAGCAACACACACACACACTCTGAGCAACTAACACTCCACACACATGTTTATAGAAATACACACACATACACACAACCTCTCCCTCCAGCCAATGGAACTGCTTAACATTGCCCAAGTGCTTCATATTGTTCCTTTCTCTGGTCAGTAACACATTGTTTACACTACATGAAAAAGATTCCCCCTTTATTCACCTAATCCCTGCTTATTTTTCAAAGTATTTTTCAAATTAAACTGAATCTAATCCAATTAAAATATCACCTCCTCCAGGATGTCAATTCCTGGTGTCCCCAGTTTTTCAAAATGTTTTCCAAATTAAACTGAATCTAATTCGATTAAAATATCACCTCCTCCAGGATGTCAGTTCCTGGTGTCCCCAGTTTAGGACCCCAGAATACTTGGCAGTAAACCTTAGTCACAAGACTTTACAACTGTAGGCATCAATTTAACTTGTGGCAAAGTGCAAGTCACCCAGTTGTATCAGACTCTTTGTGACCCTATGGACTGTATAGTATATGGAATTCTCCAGACCTGAATATGGAGTTGGTAGCAAACATGGGCTCAATAAATGACAGAAATGGTATGGACCTAATAGAAACAGAAGGTATTAAGAAGAGGTGGCAAGAATACACAGAAGAACTGTACAAAAAAGATCTTCATGACCCAGATAATCATGATAGTGTGATCACTCACACTCACCTAGAGCCAGGCATCCTGGAATGTGAAGTCAAGTGGGCCTTAGGAAGCATCACTACAAACAAAGCTAGTGGAGGTGATGGAATTCCAGTTGTGCTATTTCAAATCCTGAAAGATCATGCTGTGAAAGTGCTGCACTCCATATGTCAGCAAATTTGGAAAATACAGCAGTGGTCACAGGACTGGAAATTGTCAGTTTTCATTCCAATCCCAAAGAAAGGCAATGCCAAAGAATGCTCAAACTACTGCACAATTGCACTCATCTCACATGCTAGTAAAGTAATGCTCAAAATTCTCCAAGCCTGGCTTCAGCAATATGTGAACCGTGAACTCCCTGATGTTCAAGCTGGATTTAGAAAAGGCAGAGGAACCAGAGATAAAATTGCCAACATCCGCTGGATCATGGAAAAAGCAGGAGAGTTCCAGAAAAACATCTACTTCTGCTTTATTGACTATGCCAAAGCCTTCGACTGTGTGGATCACAATAAACTGTGGAAAATTCTTCAAGAGACGGGAATACCAGACCACCTGATCTGCCTCTTGAGAAACCTGTATGCAGGTCAGGAAGCAACAGTTAAAACTGGACATGGAACAACAGACTGGTTCCAAATAGGAAAAGGAGTACGTCAAGGCTGTATATTGTCACCCTGCTTATTTAACTTATATGCAGAGTACATCATGAGAAACACTGGGCTGAAGGAAGCACAAGCTGGAGTCAAGAGTGCTGAGAGAAATATCAATCACCTCTGATATGCAGATGACACCACCCTTATGGCAGAAAGCAAAGAAGAACTAAGGAGCCTCTTGATGAAAGTGAAAGAGGAGAGTGAAAAAGTTGGCTTAAGGCTCAGCATTCAGAAAACGAAGATCATGGCATCTGGTCCCATCACTTCATGTCAAATAGATGGGGAAACAGTGTAAACAGTGGCTGACTTTATTGTTTTGGGTTCCCAAATCACTGCAGATGGTGATTGCAGCCATGAAATTAAAAGACATTACTCCTTGGGAGAAAAGTTATGACCAACTTAGACAGCATATTGAAAAGCAGAGACATTACTTTGCCAACAAAGGTCCATCTAGTCAAGGCTATGGTTTTTCCTGTAGTCATGTATGAATGTGAGAGTTGGACTATAAAGAAAGCTGAGTGCCAAAGAATTGATGCTTTTGTACTGTGGAGTTGGAGAAGACTCGTATGAATCCCTTGGACTGCAAGAAGATCCAACAAGTCCATCCTAAAGCAGATCAGTCCTGGGTGTTCATTGGAAGGACTGATATTGAAGCTGAAACTCTTTGGCCACCTGATGCGAAGAGCTGACTCATTTGAGAAGACCCTGATGCTGGGAAAGATTGAGGGCAGGAGAAGAAGGGGATGGCAGAGGACAGGATGGTTGGACGGCATCACTGAATCAATGGACATGAGTTTGGTTAGACTCCAGGAGTTTGTGATGGACAGGGAGGCCTGGAGTGCTATGGTTCATGGGGTTGCAAAGAATCAGACATGACTGAGTGACTGAACTGAACTGAACTGAAACTACACCTTTCTCCAGGTGATCCTCCCAACTCAGGGATTGAACCCAGGTATCCCTCATTGCAGGCAGATTCTTTACCAGCTGTGCCATCAGGGAAGTGATAAAGAATTTCCTTGCCAGTACAGGAGATATGAGTTCAATCCCCGGGTGTGTGAGGATCCCCTGGAGAAGGAAATGGCAATTCACTCCCAGTATTCTTGCCTGGGAAATCCCACAGTCAAAAGATCCTGGCAGGCTACAGTCCATAGGAGTTTCAAAGAGTTGCACATGACTGAGCAACTAAACAACAACAAAATCTTATATTCTCTGATGACTGAATTTTCTTTAATATCTGCTGGCCTCTGGCATATTGAATTCATTTGCCAAATACTTGCCTATCTGGTGTGAAATACCAGTCCCTGAGGTTAGAGTATAGAAATTAAAGACACATGGGTCCCATCTGAGGAATGGATCATCCATAGTTAAATAGTAGAGACTCAATACTTATTTGCTAATTAAATTAGTACACAAAGAAATCTCAATTTTGAAAACTATCTAAAAAGAAAGCTAAAAGATTTAATCACAAAATTGTGAGAATGACAAATTATTGCAATATATTACAATATATGATTAAATGCATTCACTCTAAAACAGTGGCTATGTTTTGCAGATTCAAGTTAACTGCATGAACCAAAATTGAAAAGCACCATCTCTCTTCTTTATTCTTTACTAATCCCTATGATAAATGGCATATGAAGTATTTTATTTATTGGGATCTTTGGTTTCAAGGATCAGGTTCTACCCAGCCATCTTATTTGGTATCTCCTAATCTGACAGCATCAGTATCAAAGAATAATACAAAAACATTAGTCTGATTTCTAACTTGGAAGCTTCATAGAGAATTTTGGGATTGGTGGTAGAGACAAAGGTTGCTATGGGTGGGGATAAAAATAACTTTATGCTGCCCAGGTAAATGACTGACTCCAGAGGCTAATAAAGCATGTGATCTGGCAACTTTCCAAGCCTACCAGTGGTAGATATTTGTGACATTTATTAATAGTTTCAACAACAAACTTTTTGTCCCAGAATGTGCTGGCAGCTGCTCTGTCAATGGAAGGATTATCACTCAAATACCAGCTTTCTATCAGGATACCCCCAGGTTGAGGATGTTTCTCCAGAAACAACATGGATGCTACCTCCAAAGTACATCCAAGACAACGTATGGCATGCAGTGTCAGAGAAAGGCAATCCTGTTACTTAAGGTAACCCTGATGGGGAAACTACTGTTGACCTGAGGGTCCACTATGCAGCCCCAAAGCATTAAAGAGTTAGAGATGTATTTAATGTTACTCTTAAGAGAAGGGAGACATGCAATTTGCTATACCTGCTTCACAATTGTATTATTCTTACTGTGCAACACAGGTAGCTCTACTGTTAGGTGGTACATAGATGTTTGAATGGGTTTCTAGATGTAACTCAAGACAGATTTTGGTGAAACTAGTCAGCAGTAACTCCTTTGGTTGGTTAATTTTATGAAAATACCTGTGAACAAATTTGGTTAAAAAAATGAAACTTTAATAGAAAAAAGATTAACTCGCATAAAGTACTTTGTAAAATATGTTTTAACTGGAACTTCAGAGATTCTTTTTCTCTTTGCCCAGTTTTGAATGACTAGGACAGGATACAGAACATTTTTCTATTTTATCCATTCAAAGCAGAGATACAAAAGAATCCTCATCAAAGTTCCTGTATGTTGTGTGGCAAGGGGCACAATGAGGGTACACAAGCAACTCCACAAATTGGATAGATCTTGAAGTGAAGGGAACTTCATGCTACCCAAATCTTATTAAAAAAAAAAAAAATCTGGCATTGTTCCTAGAGCTCCTGGGTTTGTGCCACTTAATGAAACACTCATGGTAGATGAGCAGGCTCCCTGTCATCCTAAAAAGAAGTGCTTGATGATTTTATTAACACAGGCAGAGTTGAAACCTCTCTTTGATGGAGATTGTAATAAGGATGCCCTCTATGCTAGCAAAAGTTCGGGGAAATAACAAGGAAGAACAAACAGATGAAAGGAAACGTCAAATACTGCAACACATGACAGGTATCTGACTTCAGTAATCATGTGCTCTGAAATAGTATGCAATATGTAGAATTTATATATATATATATGCACAAAGAAAGAGAAATTCTGATTTTCAACTTGCAACTGACAATAATACCAAAATATACTTTCCCTTACAAAGCAATATTCTGATCTTGAGAATTTGTATTATTTAAAATGTAATCTGAATTTTTTTATTATAGTAGATATTGTAGTTGAAAATTTCTTCACTGGAAATAAGAAGCAAAACACAAAATGAGCTATGAAAATTTCACTTGCTCAAAGAAAAACCAACAAGCCAATGCAGGAGTTTGCAAAAATCATGGCCATTTATACATGGAAATGTTGTCTTAAATCTATTACCTATTTAGATGAAAACTTCAGATTTGGTGGCTAGCTGTTAATAATGAATATTCTGGAAATGAGGGATACAAATGTGCAAATGACATATCTGTTTGTATTTGACATGATTTTTCATTGCAAAACTGCTAGTGTTGCATTTCAATACCACTTTTGCCTACTTTAATGCCAACCACTATCTGCTTTGCCCATTCCTGCCACTCCCTGACTATCTAGCTTAGAAGTCATACATTCTTGGAAGCCTCCTTTAAACCCCACAACTGCCTGTCTGATATGCTCCTATACCTTTATCTTCTTTATATAACTTCTTATGTTGTAAAATGCCTGTTTATTGACTTGCCTCAAGAGACTATGACCTCCTAGAGGACAGAATGAACACTTGTTCCATTTGAAATTATAACTCAGAGTTTAAACCCTAGCATACTATTTTTGAATGAATGCATTAATAAATATAAAAATGAATATCTGAATTCATTTTATAAACTATGACTTATAAGACCATATTTAAAATATGTTCTGAAATAACACATGTTTTTTGGAGACTATCACAGAGTTGCGGTGAAACATTTATTTGACTACATAACAACTGATCATAATGCATTCAGTCTCTCTGGAATAGACAAACACATGTTTGTATGGGTTTTATACATACATACATATATATATATTTAATATCTCCCATATATCCTAACAGGTATGTCAGAAGATGCCCTGGAGAAGGAAATGGCAATGCACTCCAATATTCTTACCTGGGAAATCCCATGGACAGAGGAGCCTGGTGAGTTATAGTTCATGGAGTCACAGAAGAGTTGGACATGACTTAGCAACTAAACCAACAAATATAGACTAATATAGGTGATATTTATATATCTTCATGAAAACTTCTGCAGTATTAGCATTTCTTTTACCACAAAAACCTGTGATATATTTACTCTCTTGGACATCTAGAAAAATTTATTTATCTCAGTTCTATAAAAATGAAATATACTGAACAATATTTTATTTTATCCCAAAGCAAAATATAGAAGGCTTAAAAGATACACATTTTAAGACATAAATTCTCATTTGATTAAATCCAAGCAACTCTTTAAATTCATATTTAGCCATAATTAGAAGAATTTAATTGTTTCTTTTCTTTAGAGATGATTGTTGTGTGAATACAGAAGTATTTATATGTCATTCATTTTAGAGCTTACATTGAATTTCAATGAAAAGGGAAATGCTTTTTTAGCCAAAGTTATGAGCTTAATTATGAAATATATAATATTCTGAAGAAATTACACTGGGGGTATAAGTTTACACTACCATAAAACTTTGTTAAATGTATATGATACTAAATGCATTAATTAGATTTGTGTGTTATACCATATATTTGTAAATATACGATTTGTAATAGTGCCAATTACAATAGTAACACCATTCATCTTTAACAAACAATTTATATGCATTAACTTCTTTTTTCTTTTAAACTATGCCTCTGTGTTGCTCATGGAAATGGTTTACTTTGCTTCTGGAGACTTGATGTAGTATAAATATTAAAATATTTTCAAAATAAATATAAAAACAGAACATTAAATTATACATTCAGTCTTATTCCATTATTAAAATAGTATCAATTTCACTTTTAATCTAAATTATATGAGTAAATAATCATACTATTTCAACTGATGATTTCAATAATCCATTTTATGAAGGAAATATACTTTTCTCAAGATAGTAGGATAAGCCTATAATACTGGGGCTTTCAATATATTTGAAATTTGATTCAACATTTTATGAACTTAGAAATACTCTACTATTAGGTTTGTAGTACAACTTTTGTTGATTAGCAATGGTTATATCTTTGTTAGTTAAATTGCTCCACATTTATACAAAGGCTGTGTCTAAAACTTTAAGGTAGATGTAGTAGACACAAAAGTATTTAACAAGTTTTTCTTTTTTTTAATTTGAAGTGTTCCACCACTTTGCAATACATCAAACAGCAATTTGTAATTGACAGTTTTCTTACCTAAAGTGCTTCTCAGTCAAGAGATTGTTCTCCAAAGACAGTCAGCTGGGTAAATGTCAGAAGCTCAAAAAGTAAATTATAGTACAAACAGTGTTGATATTTCTATGAAATGGAAGAAAAGCATATTTATTTTTAAAATATAGAATTTTATTTAAAACAAGTGAAAACCTTCTATTGTGACCTTTACAAGATTCCAAACAGTGACGAATTTGGTCATTACAAATAACCTTTTCCAGAAAGAGCTTTACCATTTGGGACTTTCATTTGGTAATATATGTGAATTAATATCCTTTCTACAGAATAACTCATGATATTAAATTTTTATGAGATATTTTATCCCTAAGATTACAGTTTTAAACAAATTTTAGAAGGGAAAAAAGTAAGGGAGTAGCTATATGGTAGCCTATCATTTTAACTTGTATGTGGGAAATTATTCAGACATTTTCTCATTTCTTTCTGTACAGAATGATGTATTTCTGTGAGTTTTGTAAGTAATTATGCCATACAGCATTCTCATCATATAAGTAGCATTATATATGGTAGTTTAAAGCAGTTTTCCAAGTTAGCCTTCACTAATTTTTTTTTTAACTTTTGGGGACCCAAAGAGAATGTGTGAGTGTGTGTATGTGTGCACACATATATATTCTGGAATATATAAGATTATATAAAATGATGATAAATTAAAAAGTGCACAAATATTACAGTAGCTTTCAGTACATTGCATAATAACATCTCTATTGGAATATTAGTTCCAGTCCCAATCTGGATTTATAAGACCATATTCTAACCCAATGCACCTGACAAAATGCTCTTTTTCTTCAGTCCCACATCTCTAAGGCACTAATAACCAAGAGGCTTATTTCAAAGATAGGGTTTTCTCATATTATGGCAGGCTTCTGAAAGTCAGAGGCAGGGAGAGCATAGCAAGACATAAGGGATTAAGGTGCTGCAAAAGACCAGGTCTCTTTCCCTGGTTTAAAATCCTTGTCAAATATTTTCTGAATTTCTTTCACCTTTCCATCTCTTTCTTCCCAGGGACACATTCCCTGCCATCTTCTCAACTGTTAGCCAGCCACTGAATTGCAAATTCTATGGACTACTGGGAAAATAGAACTTTATATCAGGTTGTCTACACAAACTAACAGAGAACACTGGGTGTCTCTAATAAGTTAACACATAGTAAAGGGAGTGACATTGGCACTTTTCAAAAAAAGCTTCATTGATGAAGGTATGTTTGTTTTGTGTAAGTTCATGCAGTATTCCCTGGCGTTACAACAGTGACTAGTATTAGTAGGTACTAAATAAATATTTGTTGACTGACTGAATGAATAAATGAATACCAATTCAAAGACTTAGTTGCTTTGAAACAAAATTCCTTGACAATATATGTTTATATACATTTTACCTTACACATTGCAAGTAAGAACACACTATTTCTTAATGGGAAGACAGTTTTAGACACCTGTTTAAGGACTGTTTTGCAGATAGAGTTCTTGTTTGAACCTGGGTTCTCCTAATTCAAGTCTCCCACAGTAGTTGTTAGGCTTTCCCCTTTCTCATTAGACCTGACTTCAAAGCCACAATTCAAATAGGCCGCATGTTTTCTCTGCTTCGCAAATCAGACACTGCTGTGGCTGCTGCTGCTAAGTTGCTTCAGTAGTGTCTGACTCTATGCGACCCCAGAGACGGCAGCCCACCAGGCTCCCCTGTCCCTGGGATTCTCCAGGCAAGAACACTGGAGTGGGTTGCCATTTCCTTCTCCAGTGCATGAAAGTGAAAAGTCACAGTGAAGTCGCTCAGTCGTGCCCGACTCTAAGGACCCCATGGACTGCAGCCCACCAGGCTCCTCCGTCCACGGGATTTTCCAGGCAAAAGTACTGGAGTGGGGTGCCGTTGCCTTCTCTGAATCAGACACTACATGGTTCAAAGCTGCAAAGGAGCATAACAAAGTGGATGGAGACAAAAATCATAGTTTGAAAAAGAAAATTAGAAAATGTCCTAATTTATGTAAATTGCCCTACATTGCAGAAACCGATTGTTTGCTCATGTAGTCTCTTCAGATCTTGAAATGCTGAGAGAATTCTACAAACACTTTACCCCAGAGTGTGCCAAAGGAGACTGTGGGAGATGCAGAGATGACAATACAGCCTTTTATGAGTAGTGCTGGCCAAACCATTCAAATTTATTTACTGATTCATTTTAGAGACAGAGTACCCATGCCTACAGAAAATATGTCTCCTTATCTGAATGCAAAAGATGCATGCTGCTGCTGCTGCTAAGTCGCTTCAGTCGTGTCCGACTCTGTGCGACCCCATAGACGGCAGCCCACCAGGCTCTGCCATCCTTGGGATTGTCCAAGCAAGAACACTGGAGTGGGTTGTCATTTCCTTCTCCAATGCATGAAAGTGAAAAGTGAAAGTCAAGTCACTCATTTGTGTCCGACTCTTCACAACTCCATGAACTTCAGCCTACCAGGCTCCTCCGTTCATGAGATTTTCCAGGCAAGAGTACTGGAGTGAAGCGCCATTGCCTTCTCTGCAAAAGATGCATAACACATAAAATATTATTAATTTTTCCATGCTATTATTTAACAGAGATAATATGAGAATTAAGCTTTACCTTAATGTTTGTTTTGAGGATTAGTCTAATTCCACATAGGATTTCAGGAGTACTAATGAAAGATATATATTAAAAATCAGTGGTAAAAGGGTAATAATGAATCAGAATCAGAAAACTGTGAAAGGAGTTTAAAGGCTGGAAGTTAAATATAACTACCAAATTTGACTCGGTTTAAGTCACAATTCCCACAAATGTTCATGAGGCACCAATTAATACCAATGCAAAATATGAAGAGGTAATGAATATGATGAAAACACTATGTTCAATTCCCTAAACTTATTTTTAAACATCAGATATCCCAGGCACTATAAGAAAACACTGAAAATTCAAAGACAGCTACCCTACTGAAACGTGTTACATGGATATCATGTCACTTCTAGTTCTATTAAAAATTATTTTTACTTTCTCCTCATTTAATTCTTTTATATTTACATTTTAAAAATTATTTCACAGACATGTAATCACTTGCTATGTTTAATATTACTATACTGGTTTAATAGATCAAAGTCTCGTGCACTGTAATGGTTTTGCTTTAACTATGAATACTTACACCTTGAGTACAAAAAATATAATCTGATGTTAAATTAATATACTTCTCAGAGGAATCCTCTGTTTTGTGAGATTTTATACCTAGACCCATACTGTGATTTGAAAATTGTCTCCAGTGAAATGATAGACATATGTAATATAAAAATAAAACTTTAAAAAGAAAATAATAAGAGGGCCTATGAAAGACATACATATTTTTCAGGTATTGGACTAAACATGCAGTATAATAGGGTTTAGATTGCAGCTTAAAATTATACTTAATACTCAGTGGAAATCTATTTTACAGTAACAGTGTTCTAGATGCTTTAGATACTCTATCTCTAATCTAATCTCAAAAACAGTACTGGGGATTAGATATTATTTTTCTGGTTTTAAATGAAGTGAAGTTAGGCTTGGAGAGGGGGTTAAGAATTGCTAGAAATCAAGTAAAACTAGAGGAGCTGGGGTTTCAATTTTCAAGGTTTTCTCAAAACTTCAAAGTCTCTGCTTTTCCCACTGAATTATGATTAACTAATCCAAAATGACACAACAAATTACTTAGAACTACCCCTTGACAATCTCATAGACAGAGGAACCTCACAGGATATAGTTCAGTTCAGTTCAGTTGCTCAGTCGTGTCCGACTCTTTGCGACCCCATGAATCGCAGCATGCCAGGCCTCCCTGTCCATCACCATCTCCCGGAGTTCACTCAAACTCACATCCATTGAGTCAGTGATGCCATCCAGCCGTCTTATCCTCTGTCATCCCCTTCTCCACCTGCCTCCAATCCCTCCCAGCATCAGAGTCTTTTCCAAAGAGTCAACTCTTCGCATGAGGTGGCCAAAGTACTGAAGTTTCAGCTGTAGCATCATTCCTTCCAATGAACACCTAGGACTGATCTCCTTGAGGATGGACTGGTTGGATCTCCTTGCAGTCCAAAGGATTCTCAAGAGTCTTCTCCAACACCACAGTTCAAAAGCGTTGATTTTTAAGTGCTCAGTTTCTTTATAATCCAGCTCTCATGTCCATACATGACTACTGGAAAAACCATAGCCTTGACTAGACGGACCTTTGTTGGGAAAGTAATGTCTCTGCTTTTGAATATGATATCTAGGTTGGTCACAAGTTTCCTTCCAAAGAATAAGCATCTCATGGTGACAAAGTGTTGGATATGACTGAGCAATAGTCCCTTTATTTATTTGTTAATTTTAATTGGATAATAATTACTTTACAATATTGTGATGGCTTTTACCATACATCAACATGAGTCGGTCACAAGTATACATATGTCCCCCCATCCTAAACCACACCTCGCACCTCTCTCCTTGTCTTTCTGGGTTGTCCCCAAGCACTGGCTTTCGGTGCCCTGCTTCCTGCATTGCACTTGCACTGGTCATATTGAGAGGGTAACAGTCAGGAAGGCCAGGGGTCTCCAAACGGAGGAAATAGCCTGCAAGTGTCAAACATTTTTCTCTCTCTTAAGCAGCAGGAGGAAACAAACTAGGGATATTTTTTCCTTCTCTATACAAAATTTAAAAGGAGGTTTCTCTTAAAATACTGTGTTGCCATAATGACACCTGGTTTCAACTGAAGTTCACTATTCTCAAACCTAGAGATAACCAATGCCTTTTTCTTATGGAAATGTTTATCTTAAGCTATGCTAATGTACTATGTATTTACCCCAAACTCTTTCTTCAAGTTGGTTCCTCCTTTTGGCTCAGAACCTACTTGGCAAACCAGTATGTTATACTCAGATATTGTCCCTCTAATCTATGTAAATGAAACTATTTGTGTGGTGATCTACCCTTCTTCAAGATTCAAGTTAATCATTTTATGGCCCAGGATGAACCATTTGGAGCCAAGATTATCCCAAAATGCATCTTATGGGTGAGGGGCCTGGTGCCATTCTGAGTTTTGAGACATTCCTTTCTTTCATTAACAGACTGCTGGTGACCATATAACATCCAGCTGAAGACTAGCAGGGGGGCACTCTTTCTGCCCCCTTCTGATGCCTATGTCAGAAGCTTTCTCTATCTCCTTTATACTTTAATAAAACTTTATTACACAAAAGCTCTGAGTGATCAAGCCTTGTCTCTGGCCCCGGATTAAATTCTTCTCCTCCGGGAGCCAAGAATCCCGGCGTCGTGATTCAACAACCTTTCAATCTATTTTACATATGGTATTAAAATACAGGTTAACAATGCTGAGCCAAGCTGGAAGCAAGATTGCTGGGAGAAATATCAATAACCTCAGGTATGCAGATGATACCACCCTTATGGCAGAAAGTAAAGAAGAACTAAAGAGCCTCTTGATGAAGGTGAAAGAGGAGAGTGAAAAAACTGGCTTAAAACTCAACATTCAGAAAACAAAAATCATGGCATCCAGTCCCATCACTTTATGGCTAATAGATGGGGAAATAATGAAAACAGTGACAGACTTTATTTTCTTGGACTCCAAAATTACTGCAGATGGTGACGGCAGCCAGGAAATTAAAAGACAGTGGCTCTTTGGAAAAAAGCTATGACCAACCTAGATAGCATATTAAAAAGCAGAGACATTACTTTGCCAACAAAGATTTGTCTAGTCAAACTATGGTTTGTCCAGTAGTCGTGTATGGATGTGAGAGTTGGACTGTGAAGAAGGCTAAGCACTGAAGAATTGATGCTTTTGAACTGTGGTATTGGAGAAGACTCTTTAGAGGCCCTTGAACTGCAATGAGATACAACCAGTCCATCCTAAAGGAGATCAGTCCTTAATATTCATTGGGAGGACTGATGCTGAAACTGAAAATCCAATACTTTGGCCACCAGATGTGAAGAACTGACTCATTTGAAAAGACCCTGATGCTGGGAAAGATTGAAGGCAGAAGGAGAAGGGGATGACAGAGGATGAGATGTTTGGATGGCATCACCGACTCAATGGACATGAGTTTGAATAAGCTCTGGGAGTTGGTGATGGACAGGGAAGCCTGGTGTGCTGCAGTTCATGGGATCACAAAGAGTTGGATGTGACTGAGTGACTGAACTGAACTGAACTGAATGCTGAGCCTACCAATCAAATAGAACCTTATCATTTAAATGCTCCAGAACACTTTAGCACCTTTGCATTTTTGCAAACAGCTTGTGCTGTAGCATTATTATTTACTTACCTTTTTGGCTCTTTTGCTAAATTATAATGTAGAATACTGACATCAAGCTTAAGAATATATTAGATAAATATACAGAAGTCTGTGTAAATCTTTATACTTTGGTTAACTCAGCATATCAAAGGGATATTTACATATTACCTTATCACAGCAAAACTCAGTACTGACTGCTACATGCTACACTGACTCTGTGCAACCCTATGGATTGTAGCCTGCCAGACTCCTGTCTCTGAGATTCTCCACGCAAGAATACTGGAGTGGGTTGCTGTTTCCTTCTCCAGGGTATCTTCGAGACCCAGAGAATGAATCCGTCTCTTGTGTCTCCTACATTGGCAGGCAGGTTCTTTACCACTGCCCTCAATACTGATTATGTAATCTCAAAAGTCTTCTTTTTCCTAAGCCTGCCTAGATCACAAATGTTGTTCAAGCCTCTCCTAAGGGCATTATATGTATCTCTTCAAAGCGAAAGGGATGTATCTAATTGGTCTTATCTGTTCAGTTCAGTTCAGTCACTCAATCGTGTCCAAATGGACTACCCCATGGACTACAGCACGCCAGGCTTCCCTGACCATCACCAACTCCCAGAGTTTACTCAAACTCATGTCCGTTGAGTCGGTGATGCCATCCAAACATCTCATCCTCTGTTGTCCCCTTCTCCTCCCACCTTCGATCTTTCCCAGCATCAGGGTCTTTTCAAATGAGTCAGTTCTTCACATCTGGTGGCCAAAGTATTGGAGTTTCAGCTTCAGCACCAGCCCTTCCAATAGATATATAGGACTGATCTCCTTTAGGATGGACTGGTTGGATCTTCTTGCAGTCCAAGGAACTCTCAAGAGTCTTCTCCAACACCACAGTTCAGAAGCATCAATTCTTTGGCGCTCAGTTTTCTTTAAAGTCCAACTCTCACATCCATACATGACTATGTCTTCCATACATGACTACTGGTCTTATCTGTAGATATGAAAATATCCCCTAATATGCCTTCCTGGGATTGTGTTACAAGGGTCCTCCTGCCCAGTGTCATTTGAGCCTGCAGAAGGAGACTGAGTTTGATTCAGAAGGGAAGTAAAGTTTATTCTTCAATTAAAGAAAGGTGAGGTACGAACTAGAGCTCCAGAGTGCAAGACCTCCCTGAAAAGCCCTCAGTGGATCTGTTTTATAAGGATTTTATTCGTAGGGAGGATAGAGTTCTCGCCAGTCTGCCACAGCTGTGTCACTCAGTGAGTCTGCTCCAGCTCTCAAGATCGTAGTACCGGCTAGGCATGTCTTCACATGACCCATCACGTCCATCTTGAGTCACAGTGTGGGCACCACGATTGAGAACACAGCCCTTGGAGCTGACGTGCCATGTGCAGCCACTTCACACTGGGAGCTCTGGTTTGAAATGCTGGGAGCACAGACTCTGCACTTGGCACCCTAAGAGCAAATGAAGCTAGATGACGCACAAAAGATAGGAGAGAAAAAAAAAAAAGTTAGATGTTCTTTTACTACCCAGGTTCTGCTTTTATTTTCCGGAGTATTGTTAAGGGCCTTTGCTGGTGACAAATCTTTCTTCTGTTGTTTGTCCTGCTCCTCATTCTTGAGAGGCGCTATCTGGCAAAGGTTGACATTTTGTAACTACATTCTGCTTATTTTGGGCATCATCATAACCCAGGGGGGTTTCCCAGGTGGTCCTAGTATAATGAACCTGTCTGCCATTGCAGGAGGCATAAGAGATGCAGGTTCGTTCCCTGGATCGGGAAGATTCCCTGGCAGAGGGTATGGCAACCCACTCCAGCATTCTTGCCTGGAGAATCCGATGGACAGCAAAGTCTAGTGGGCTAGGATCCATGGGATCACAAAGAGTCAGACACTACTGAAGCAACTTAGCACGTATGCATGCATAACCCAGGGAGAGGAGCAGTTAATTCTCCCCAGCTGCATTTAGATGTATTTGATTGTCCTCGGGCCTTAGCCCTGACTGTTTGCCCTGAGCGAAAAACATTTGTCTAACCTTTTGGAGACAAAGGATAGCAGACAATTTAAGATGCACGGCTCAAATATTAGTAGAGAATAATGGTTACATGTCAGTTTTTTCCTGAAAATGAAGGTATCCAGGTCTTTTGGCTGTAGACAAAAGTATGACCTGATGTTGAGGCTTGAATCTCCTTGGTCTCAATTTTGTTGTTTTCCACAAGAGAAGCTTCAGGTAAAAATGGGGTTCACAGGAGTAGTCAAGGGGGTCTGTTGCCCCAGTTTTTCTGTTCAGATGTTTGGGCTCAGAGGCCTGTTCACTCAAGTGTAATGTGCCCATGGAGTGAGCCATACAACTTCAGAGCACAGTGGGTGGATAAGATTACCAAATGGGGTCTGATCCACTTTAGGAGTGAGCTGTTCTTGAGGGCTGTGGATTTCCTAGGTTTTCAGATTTATCCAGTCTCCTGCCTGAAAGGGGTGGAGGGCCTGCTTTCGTGGTTTTTCCTATGTAGAAAACATACTTGAGCTATTCCATCTTAAAGGGATTAAGGTGTTCCTTCTCTTGGGTGTGGGAATGGGTCTACCATACTCATGTCCAAATACATTTTAACTTACTCTTTGGGGATGAATACTGTTTAAATCCAACTTTCTTGAGTTTCCTGAGATAGCATGATTAAGGTCTAATTGAATTTCTCTTCCTCCCCTCAAAGAATGGAGTTTCCAGGCTGAATGAAATGTTCATTTTCTGTCCAGGGCACTCATTATCCCCTTGGTTACTTGAGACACAAATGCTGCATCCTTATTACTTTGCAGGGATCCTGGGAGCCCAAACCTGCAGATTATTTCTTTTAGTAATGCCTTAGCCACTTCAGCTGCTGTTTCAGTTCTAGCAGGAAATGATCCTATCCACCTAGAAAATGTGTCTACTAGCACCAAGTGATACCTGAAATTGCCTGGTACTTTTGACAGGAAGGGGGCATCAATCTGCCAATCTGGGACAGGATATGGCCCTCTGATCCGAATGGGCCTTATCTGGGTAGCCTCTGGGGAGGCTGGTGTTGGGGTTGTTCAGATGGAGCAGGTCTCAACTATCCAACTGATTATACTTTTCATATCAGAAGTTATCATGACCTCAACTAACCAATTGTATAAATAAGGCTTCCCACCTGTAGTGAGCTCCTTGACGAGCCTCCCTGATGGCTTGACAAGCTGCAGTTTGGGGGAAGGAGTATTATTGCCTGTGATTATTAACTAGCACCACACATGGCCTTCTAGATCTCTGTTGAAGCCCCATTTTCAACTTTGTCTAATTCTTTTTTTGTATAGATTGGGGAATATCCGAATAAGATTTCTAGCTCAGGAAATTTGGAACTAGCAGCAAACTGTTAATGGATTCCGTGAAAGACTAAAAGATATAGCTGGATATAACTGGGTGTCCCCTTGAATTGGTACCATCTGTGCTTGAGATAGTTAATCTCTCCTGAGTCAGAATATCACAAAGGAGTCTGCTGCTGCTGCTGCTGCTAAGTCGCTTCAGTCATGTCTGACTCTGTGCGACCCCATAGACGGCAGCCCACCAGGCTCCGCTGTCCCTGGGATTCTCCAGGCAAGATCACTGGAGTGGGTTGCCATTTCCTTCTCCAACACAAGAAAGTGAAGAGTGAAAGTGAAGTCGCTCAGTCACAACCCCATGGACTGCAGCCCACCAGGCTCCTCCATCCATGGGATTTTCCAGGCAAGAGTACTGGAGTGGGGACATAGGAGTCTAGAAGATACTATGTCTGGGCCAGAGAAGCTTGGCCACGTTTGTTCCTGATTAGCTTGGTTCATTAGGGGCTGGCAAAGCTGTCTGAGGCCAATATCTTCTCTTTCTCCCTTTTCGGGTGAAAGGAAGGAGGTTTTGGACTTGCAACAGCTAAAACCATGAGGATTTCCATAAGGTAATCCAAAGGCCATGGACAGAGGTGCTTTATGGAGTTTTCATGGGTCTGCTCAGCTGTGCTGCTTACAGCACTCCAGATCACTCTGCTGGGCACATGCATCATGTGGCAGGCAGACCTAGGTGTCAGGTGCAGTGGTTTTGCACAAGGAAATCTAGTCTAAAGTGTGGGGTGCAAGGCCTCTGTAGCCTACAAGCAAGCAAAACTAGACGAAGCACAAAGTGGAAAGAAAAGAAAAAGTCAGACTTTATTGCCCAGATTCTATTTTGATTTCCTGGAAATTGTTAATGGGCTTTGCTGGAGACTGTTAGCACAATAGAGTTACCCTCCTTCCCACGTTGTCTACAGTCTGATTTCCGGGACATGTGATTATGTGGCAAAGCAGAATTAAGATTGCAGGTGGAATCAAGATGCTAATCAGCTGACTTTTGAGAGATAATCCTGTATTATCCAGGTGGGTGCAATGTAATAAGAGGAATTCAGAGAGAAATGAAACTATGGAGAATGTCAGAGTGAGTGAGATAAAGGCTGGATGAGCCTTTATCTTGGCTTTGAAGATGGCAGACGGGGTGCATGGACCATGGAGTGCAGGTATATTCTAGAAGCTGGAAAGGAACAAAATTTTACTTTCCCCTAGGGCCTCCAAATAAAAATGTGGCCTTTCTGACACTTTGATTTTAGGGTAGTAAGACTCATTGTGGATTTCTGAAATATAGAGAAGGAAAACAGTAAATCCGTGTTGTGCTAAGCCAAGACATTTGTGGCACTTGTTTCAGCAACTATAGGAAACCTCCCTTAGCTGTTATTCCTTCCAGGTCAATAGAAATTTTGGTAGGTGTCAGAGTATATGAATGTGTCAAATTCAGATTACCTTTAATGTATGTTTTGGTTAGCTTTGTCCATTGATAATGGAAGACTCGTAAAGAGACATTTTCCCACAGTGAAGTTCTGTGGGAAACTGGTCTTGTCCTGTAGCCACAGGTCACATGTTCAAATCTTGATTGTATGCTATAATAGCCTGTTTCGTTTTACTTTGTTAGTTTTGAACATACTTTTCTGGAAGAATGAATTACTGAATGAATATGCATAAAAGCAGCCTAATGTTAATCCTCCTGCAGGCACAAGTGTGAATTTTTGTTCCCAAGACAAAAGGTTAAGCCTTATTGTATCCAATAGAATGAAGGAGTCTCCTTAGCAGTTTTCAAATTTGAATTACTTCAACCCTAAATTACTCATGTTTCTAAATTTTAGAGGAAGAGCACAAATAAGAACATCCAATCAAGTTCTTCAACCAAACAACATTTAGAAGACACAATAAAAATTTCAATTTTGACATCTATTATCCCCAATACAGTTGCTTTCTCTAAGCAAATTATATTTCCAAGCTAGATCAGTATTGTTTTTATTTATTTATTTTTTTCCAATTTTTATTTTTACTTTATTTTACTTTACAATACTGTATTGGTTCCGCCACACATCGACATGAATCCACCATGGGTGCACATGCGCTCCCAAACATGAACCCCCCTCCCACCTCCCTCCCCAGACAGATAGAGTTATATGGGGAGGGGAAGAGAAAAGGATACATAAAAGGGAAAGTTTTAGCCCTACCAGTAGGTGCTTCATTTTGGGCAATGTCTGTGGAAAACCTCTTTTAACTTCTGCCCATTTGGGAAAAATCTGCAGTTAAAATTTTCATTTTCACAAAATGCTTTTATATTTGTAGAAAGCCATGGCATTTGAGACACTACTGCTTCACTGGAAATTCAGAGATGGGCCTTTGTATCCCATTACCTATTGCTATTTCTATTCTTTTTCAAACCAACCCAGCTATGCTTTTTATTTTAATGTTTCTTTTTCTTTTTTGTTTGTAATGTTGGCCTCCTGTCTTCCCTACTAAGAAACACTATTTGCTTGCTAAAGGTGACACGTTCTTTTCTCTCATACTCTGATTCTTGAAATAGATATATGTATTTTAGCATCTTCAAGTTATAAAGAGATAGGCAGATAAGAGATATGAAGCCTTTGACTTCTAAATATTGATACAAGAACACCTATTGTTTATGCTAATAATTTCAGTCTTACCTCCCTCAGGCAACAGAGTTCTTTACAGAAGGAATTTTTGTTAGGAAACTATTACTTAACCCAGGCTTGCAGTGTGTTTATTATCCTATCTGATGTGTGATTTATATTCCCTTTATGGCTTTTTTAATTGAGATTTCAAAAATTTCTTAGGGGTTATGAGTAGGGGATGTAGATAAGCCAGAGTAAAAACATGAACCTGGTTTATTAATGGTTAGTCACCCATTGCCCCTTTATTAACTTATTTCATTCACTTTTCATTTAACAAACTATTCATATATTATTGTTTTAGAAAATTAAATTTTAATAAATTAAATTAGTTAATTTTAATTAAGTGTATTAAATGAATATTTAGTAATGTTTGATGAATAAATTAATATTTATTATTATAAATATTAATTTATTTTATTAAATGAAATTAGTTTTCATTTCATTTAATAAATCAAAATAATCAAAATATTAAAATAATATTGTTATAATTATGGATATAACATTGTTTTAAAAATCAGATATGATAAATTTTATGAAAAAGTAACAAAGCAGATTAAAAAGAATAGAGTGTGATTGGACAGAGAAGCAACTCTCATTGAAAGCAGCCAAAGAGAGCCTCTGTGTTATCTCCTGAATAGGTAAGGACTATGCAGACAGTGGAAACATCTTCTGCATGTTGGTGAGCTAGGAATGAAGGAGACATGGGGAGAGTGATAATGTCTTCAGAGAGAATGGGGGGGCCTGTCTAGTACACCTGAAAAGAAAAGAAAAACAAGCTATTGGGTAAAGGCTGGACTCCACTCAGAACTTTGGCTTCCCTGATTTAAACCTTGAGATCTGTACAATCATATGTTCCCTTGAGCCTAAACAGCTTAGAAGCTTCAGTTCAGTTCAGTTCATTCGCTCAGTCGTGTCCGACTCTTTGCGACCCCATGAATCGCAGCACGCCAGGCCTCCCTGTCCATCACCAACTCCCGGAGTTCACTCAGACTCACGTCCACTGAGTCCGTGATGCCATCCAGCCATCTCATCCTCGGTCGTCCCCTTCTCCTCCTGCCCCCAATCCCTCCCAGCATCAAAGTCTTTTCCAATGAGTCAACTCTTCGGATGAGGTGGCCAAAGTACTGGAGTTTCATCTGTAGCATCCTTCCTTCCAAAGAAATCCCAGAGCTGATCTCCTTCAGAATGGACTGGTTGGATCTCCTTGCAGTCCAAGGGACTCTCAAGAGTCTTCTCCAACACCAGAATTCAAAAGCATCAATTCTTTGGTGCTCAGCCTTCTTCACAGTCCAACTCTCACATCCATACATGACTAAGGGAACGTCAGAAGCTTAGCTTATCTTAATGGGTAATGGGAAGACAGTGAGAGAGGAGGTAACCTTGACTACAGGGCACTAGAGAAGCCTGGTCTGCCCATTAGAAATGTGGCCTAATAGTTTGTAAGCTTGGATCAGCCCCTATTACTTCTTAAAAAAAAAAAAAGTAGTGACTGGAGAAAACAGTTATGTACATTCCAATCCTTAGTCATTCCATAAGGTAGAAAACTGTGTGGAAATCTCATAAAAAATGAGTTTATGAAGAAAAACTATTTCTTGCTAACATTTATCATTGGCTAGTAACAGTTCAGCTCATCACTTTGAAAGTCATTTGATACAGGGAGATGCATTGCTGTAAAGCTTCTAAATACACTTTTTAAATGATTTGCCAATGATACTTAATATGACAGCTTTGCTTTAGAACTGTCCATAATAAGACTGCTGAAAGTCCATTAATTTTGAAATGTTAGTATAACATTCTGCATGACTTCATACAAAACTGTGACAGTTTATTGACTCTTACTGTAATAAGTATTTTTAAATTAGTTTTTTATAAATTTTATGAAAATAATCTCAGGCAGATATAGGATCACAGCTTCAAAGAAAATCAGTACTGGGTTTTTTTATACCTATTTTTAACTCTATTGAAAATGATTAATTACAATGATATTAACCTCCATATTTCTAATAAGAATTCAACCCCATAGAGGAACTAGTCTTTTAACAACAGTAAGACAGGACATAGTAATACAACTCCTCATTTTCATATAAACTCCAACTCAAAACTTTAATGGATGCAGATTGTTCTCAATGAATTGCAGAGGTAATAGTACATTTTTGTTTATGTTTTTTTTCATCATAGAAAAAGAAGATACTAACAAATATATCATAAAAATGACCTAGGAAGTTAATTATTCCCCACCCCCATAATAGTAGGTTCATTTGCTCAAGGTCTTTGAAAAAAAGCAAAGCAAAACAAATCTTTTATTGTTGAAAATTCACACCAAATAGATGAATATAAAAATGCTTTTAATAGTACCACACGTAAAAATAATCATTGTTAGTGATTTTGCATGTGTTGTTTTCAAATATATTTTCTAGCATATATGGTTTTTTAGAGAAAAGGAATAATAATATACATATGTATTGCTTTGAAGATTTTTCACCTACAATACAAAATACTGTGGTCCTATTTCCATGTCAATAAATATATCCATGTCATCTTTATGAATTGATTTATTCCTATAGTGTATTTTCCTATTGCATACTTAAATACCTGTTAAATACAGTGAATATAGTGGAGACATTTCAAAGTGTGAACATTCCATATTTTACTTAACTGTATTAGAACACATAAAATTGTGATGAACAGCCATGCACAGTACTTTTTATAGATATTTCTGAAGGTATGATGTTGATGAAGAAACTTTTGAGAAAAATTCACTTATAGTTAAATTTTCCTGCAAATGAATAAAGAGAAAATGTGAATTTTCCTTCATCTATGGTTTTTCCTGTGGTCATGTATGGATGTGAGATTTGGACTGTGAAGAAGACTGAGCGCCGAAGAATTGATGCTTTTGAACTCTGGTGTTGTAGAAGACTCTTGAGAGTCCCTTGGCCTGTAAGGAGATCCAACCAGTCCATTCTGAAGGAGATCAGCCCTGGGATTTCTTTGGAAGGAATGATGCTAAAGCTGAAGCTCCAGTACTTTGGCCACCTCATCCGAAGAGTTGACTCATTGGAAAAGACTTTGATGCTGGGAGGGATTGGGAGCAGGAGGAGAAGGGGACGACCGAGGATGAGATGGATGGATGGCATCACGGACTCGGTGGACGTGAGTCTGAGTGAACTCCGGGAGTTAGTGATGGACAGGGAGCCCTGGTGTGCTGCGATTCATGGGGTCACAGAGTCAGACACGACTGAGCGACTGAACTCAACTGAACTGAAGTGTATGATAGTGATTATTATGAGATTGTTTGTGCAGGACAAGATTAATTTCTTTATTATAGAAGAAGGAATGGCAGATAAATTTGTTTTTCTTTTTTTCCAAATAATTGGAAATGAAATTAAATATTTCTTAAAATCAAATCATTAATATTTTGATTATAGAAATAAGATATTTCTCATTTAACCTTATATAATTTTGGTTGTGAAAAAGCTATATATTTTCACATTTTTAAACACAATCTTTTAAAAATTGTCTGCCTGTGTCCTTTACCTATTTTTGAAAGATTGTTTTATTTACTTATTAGTACTGTTTATATGTCATCAATATCAGTCTATGTATATAATATGTAATTTTATGGTTTCTTTTATAATATTCACTACTTGACTGTGTTTACTGTAATGTTTTGGTTATGCCATCTTTTTATGTCTGAAGTACACAAATCTGCAACAATTTCTTCATTATACCTACTGCTGTTGAGATCATATATTGTTTGCCATATTTTACTATGAAGGAATCTCATCAAATAACTAAAACATTCAGTTGTCCTTATAAGCTATCGGGTATTATAGAGGAATGGTTTAGTCAAATGGGTACTATAAACAATGTATTTTCCTGGCTTACAAATATGTACCATCAAAAAATGAAAAAAAAAAAAAAACAAAAATAACTAATGGTTCCCAATTTTCTGAATCCTCAGTTCAGTTTACTTCAGTCACTCAATCATGTCCGACTCTTTGCAACCCCATGAACTGCAGCACCCCAGGCCTCCCTGTCCATCACCAACTCCTGGAGTTCAATCAAACCCATGTCCATCGAGTCGATGATACCATTGTCCCCTTCTCCTCCTGCCCTCAATCTTTCACAGCATCTGGGTCTTTTCCAATGAGTCAGCTCTTCACATCAGGTGGCCAAAATATTTGAGTTTCAGCCTCAACATCAGTCCTTCCAATGAACACCCAGGACTGATATCCCTTAGGATGGACTGATTAGATCTCCTTGCAGTCCAAGTTACTCTCACAAGTCTTCTCCAACACCACAGTTCAAAAGCATCAATTGTTTGGTGCTCAGCTTTCTTTATAGTCCAATTCTTACATCCATACATGACCACTGGAAAAACCATAGTCTTGACTAGATGGACCTTTGTTAGCAAAGTAATGTCTCTGCTTTTTAATATTTTGAATCCTACTATCTGTAAAATTACTGATCTATTTTTTGTATCAACCAATTATCAAGTTTCTCTAACATGTGGTCTACATTTCCTAGATTCCAATGTCTGTTCCTATCACTGGCTACCAGTGACCTACTTGGTGAAATGTTTCTAGATTTTCTATCTGTTTCTATCACACTCAAAAAGACTGCAACATAAAACTGTATTTTATAGATTTTTTTCTCTTAGTTATATCTCTACCTTTATGATTTGCTCTTAGTTTATGTTCTACTCAGTATCCTTCAGTGGCTTCATTTGCCATCAGTTTGTGAAATCATACTTTTGTTCCTCTGCTCATCTCTTTTAACAGAATCATCTTAAATGATGGCATATACTCATATGGGTTTAACTACTACCTCTGTCTGGTTGAATCTTGCATCTGCAACTTTGACCTATGTCATGAGACCTCTTTGAGTTCTATTAAATAAGTGTTAAATAAAATTAAGTGTTAAATAAATGTGTCAAATAAAATAAGTGTTTTAATAAAATTAATGAGTGAATGAAAAGGAACACACATTTTAATTAGAAAATATTTTATCTGAGGCACTGCTGTAGCATGATTAATTTAACAGGTACTACTTGAGTATTTATTATCATGAGGCAATGGACTAAGGTTTGGGGTTAAGGTGGTAAATTGTTAATACACAAGTCTTAGGAAAATTTACTTCACAGCTGAGTTAACTCAGCTGTAAAACGGGTTTTTAATATTTTTTTTACATTTGTGGGTTTTGAACCTTAAAATACATAATGCACATTAAAGCAATTTCCCTGGTAGCTCAGTGATAGGGAATCCATCTGCCAGTGTAGGAGTTGTGGGTTCAATGCCTGTGTCAGAAAGATCCCCTGGATAAGGAAATGGCAACCCACTCCAATATTCTTACCTGGGAAATCCCATGGACATAGGAGCCTGGCAGGCTACAGTCCATGGGGTCACAAAGAGTCAAGCACAACTTGGTGACTAAAGAACAGCAAGCATATAATGTTATTGTTAAGAAAAACAAAATGTGCAAAAGTGAATGGCATTTGCAAAATAATTTGAGAGAAAGAATGAAGGAAATTTGGAATAAAATATTGAGAGCTGTCAAGAAACACATTATTTAAAAATTCACATGGAATGAAGACTCTGTAGCAGGAGTCTTTGTCTTTGTATATCCTTAATACAAAATATTGGAATGCTTGTAATATAATGTGATCTGAATTTAGACCAGCTCAAATAGGTTTCTATTTTTTTTAGTTTGAGAATACTTCTGTATGAAAGGAAAAAAAAACATATATATCTTGGTAAAATCACTATAATAAAATAAAAGTCAACAGGGACACCAGGAATGAAGTTCTTAGTTCAGTTCAGTTGCTCAATTATTTCCAGCTCTGAGCGATCCCATGGACTGCAGCATGCCAGGCCTCCCTGCCCATCAGCAGCTCCCACAGTTTACTCAAACTCATGTCCATTTAGTCTGTAGTGCCATACAGCCATCTCATTCTCTGTTGTCACCTTCTGCTCCTGCCTTCAAGCTTTCCCAGCATCAGGGTCTTTTCAAATGAGTCAGTTCTATGCATCTGGTGGCCAAAGTATTAGAGTTTCAAATTCAGCACCAGACCTTCCAATAAATAGATATTCAGGACTGAGTTCCTTTAGGATGGACTGGTTTGATCTCTTTGCAGTCCAAGGGACTCTCAAGAGTCTTCTCCAACACCACAGTTCAAAAGCATCAATTCTTCTGTGTTCATATATCCTTATAGTCCAACTCTGACATCCATACATGACTACTGGAAAAAAAACATTGCTTAGACTAGACAGACCCTTGTTGGCAAAGTAATGTCTCTGCTTTTTATATGCTGTCTAGGTTGGTCATAACTTTTCTTCCAAGGAGCAATTGTCTTTTAATTTTAAGGCTGCAGTCACCAACTGCCATTATTTTGGAGCCCCCCGAATAAAGTCTGTTACTGTTTCCATTGCTTCTCCATCTATTTTCCATGAAGTGATGGGGCCAGATGCCATGAAGTTAGTTTCCTGAATGTTGAGCTTTAAGCCAACTTTTTCACTCTCCTCTTTCACTTTCATCAAGAGGCTCTTTACTTCTTCACTTTCTGCCATAAGGGTGGTGTCATCTGCATATTGGAGGTGATTGTTATTTATTCCGGCAATCTTAATTCTAGCTTGTGTTTCATCCAGCCCAACACTTCTCATGATGTAATCTACATATAAGTTAAACAGGCAGGGTGACAATATACAGCCTTTATATACTCCTTTCCCAATTTGCAACCAGTCTATAGTTTCATGTCCAGTTGTAACTGTTGCTTCTTGACCAGCATACAGATTATATTTCTCAGGAGGCAGGTCAGGTGGTCTGGTATTCTGATCTCTTTCAGAATTTTCCAGTTGGTTGTCATTAACACAGTCAAAGCCTTTAACATAATCAATGAAGCGGAAGTAGATATTTTTCTGGAACTCTCTTTTTCGAAGATCCAGTAGGGGTTGGCAATTTGATCTCTGGTTCTTCTGCCATTTCTAAATCTAGCTTGAGCATCTGGAAGTTCACAGTTCATGCTGAAGCCTGACTTGGAGAATTTTGAGCATTACTTTACTAGAGTGTGAGATGAGTGCAATTGTGCAGTAGTTTGAGCATTCTTTGACATGCCTTTTTTTGGGATTGGAATGAAAACTGAACTTTTCCAGTCCTGTGACCACTGCTGAGTTTTCCAAATTTGCTGGCATATTGAGTGCAGCATTTTCACAGCATCATCTTTTAGGATTTCAAATAGCTCAACTGGAATTCCATCACCTCCACTAGCTTTGTTTGTAGTGATGCTTCCTAAGGACCACTTGACTTCACATTCCAGGATGTCTGGCTCTAGGTGAGTGACCATACCATCTCGTTATCTGGGTGGTGAAGATCTTTTTTGCACAGTTCTTCTGTGTATTCTTGCCACTTCTCAATATCTTCTGCTTTTGTTAGGTCCATACAATTTCTGTCCTTTATTGTGCCCATCTTTGCATGAAATGTTCCCTTGGTATCTCTAATTTTCTTGAAGAGACCTCTAGTCTCTCCCATTCTATTATTTCCCTCTATTTCTTTGCATTGATCACTGAGGAAGTCTTTCTCATCTCTCCTTCTATTCTTTTGAACTCTGCATTCAAATGTGTATATCTTTCCTTTTCTCCTTTGTCTATCACTTCTCTTCTTTTCATAGCTATTTGTAAGGCCTCCTCGGACAGCCATTTTGCCTTTCTGCATTTCTTTTTCTTGTGGATGATCTTAATCCCTGCCTCCTGTACACTGTCACAAACCTCCATCCATAGTTATTTGGTTACTCTATCAGATCTAATCCCTTGAATCTATTTGTCACCCCCACTGTATAATGGTAAGGGCTGATTTAGGTCATACCTGAATGGTCTAGTGGTTTTTCCTACTTTCTTCAATTTAAGTCTAAATTTGGCAGTAAGGAGTTCATGATCTGAGCCACAGTCAGCTCCCAATCTTGTTTTTGCTGACTGTATAGAGCTACTCCATCTTTGGCTGCAAAGAATATAATCAGTCTGATTTTTGTATTGACCATCTGGTGATTTCCATGTGTAGAGTCTTCTCTTGTGTTGTTGAAAGAGGGTGTTTGCTATGACCAGTGTGTTGCTTTGGAAAAACTCTATTAGCCTTTGCCCTGCTTCATTCTGTACTCCAAGGCCAAATGTGCCTATTATTCCAGGTGTTGACTTCCTACTTTTGCCTTCCAGTACCCTATAATGAAAAAATATCTCTTTAGGGTGTTAGTTCTATAAGGTCTTGTAAGTCTTCATAGAACCATTTGATTTCAGCTTCTTCAGCATTACTGGTTGGGGCATAGACTTGGATTACTGTGATATTGAGTGGTTTGCCTTGGAAATGAACAGAGATCATTCTGTCATTTTTGAGATTGCATCCAAGTACTGCATTTTGGACTTTTGTTGACTATGTTGGCTACTCCATTTCTTCTAAGGAATTCTTGCCCACAATAGTGGATATAATGGTCAACTGAGTTAAGTTAACCATTCCAGTCCATTTTAGTTCGCTGATTCCTAAAATATCGACGTTCACTCTTGCCATCTTTTGTTTAACCACTTCCAATTTGCCCTGATTCATGAACCTAGCATTCCAGGTTCCTATGCAATATTGCTCTTTATAGAATCAGACTTTACTTCCTTCACCAGTCACATCCACAGCTGGGTGTTATTGTTGCTTTGGCTCCATCCCTTCATTCTTTCTGGAGTTATTTCTCCAGTGATCTCCAGTAGCATATTGGTCACTTACCGAACTGAGAAGTTCATCTTTCAGTGTTCTACATTTTTGCCTTTTCATACTGTTCATGGAGTTCTCAAGGCAAGAATGCTGAAGTGATTTGCCACTTCTTCTGATCATAAAATTAGATTCCTACCTTTTAGCCACTCAGTTCAGGACCTATCATTGTGCACACACACCTATACATTTCCTATGAGATAAGAGTAGGAAAAGGAGAAACTGCTGTACTACTAAATGCATTGTAGTGGTAACCACAAGCTTCCCCTTGAGTTTCCCATAGGTTTAAGGTGAATCAGATGAGCAAACATTGAGTCTCAAAAATGTGTTTTATACACGGACAAAAAAGTGATAAAATAGTTGCCGAACTCTTCAACTGCTTGCATAGTGTAGCTGCAGACTTTTGTTCAGCGATCAATGCAAAGAAAGAGAGGGAAACAACAGAGTGGGAAGATTAGAGATCTCTTCAACAAAATTAGAGATACCAAGGGAACATTTCATGCAAAGATGGACTCAGTAAAGGACAGAAATGGTATGGACTTAACAGAAGCAGAAGATATTAAGAAGAGGTGGCAAGAATACACAGAAGAACTGTACAAAAAAGATCTTCATGAACCACATAATCACGATGGTGTGATCACTCCCCTAGAGCCAGACATCCTGCAATGTGAAGTCAAGTGGGCCTTAGGAAGCATCACTACAAACAAAGCTAGTGGAGGTGATGGAATTCCAGTTGAGTTATTTCAAATCCTGAAAGATGATGCTGTGAAAGTGCTGCACTCCATATGTCAGCAAATATGGAAAATACAGCAGTGGCCATATGACTGGAAAAGGTCAGTTTTCATTGCAATCCCAAAGAAAGGCAATGCCAAAAATGCTCAAACTACTGCACAGTTGCACTCATCCCACATGCTAGTAAAGTAATGCTCAAAATTCTCCAAGCCCGGCTTCAGCAATACGTGAACCTTGAACTTCCAGATGTTCAGGCTGGTTTTAGAAAAGGCAGAGGAACCAGAGATCAAATGGCCAACATCTGCTGGATCATGGAAAAAGCAAGAGAGTTCCAGAAAAAAACATCTATTTCTGCTTTATTGGCTATGCCAAAGCCTTTGACTGTGTGGCTCACAAGAAACTGTGGAAATTCTGAAAGAGATGGGAATACCAGACCACCTGAACTGCCTCTTGAGAAACCTATATGCAGGTCAGGAAACAACAGTTAGAACTGGATATGGAACAATAGACTGGTCCCAAATAGGAAAAGGAGTACGTCAAGGCTGTATTTTGTCACCCTGCTTATTTAACTTTTATGCAGAGTACATCATGAGAAACGCTGGGCTGGAAGAAGCTCAAGCTGGAATCAAGATTGCTGGGAGAAATATCAATAAACTCAGAAATACAGAAGACACCACCCTTAGGGCAGAAAGTGAAGAGGAACTAAAAAACTTCTTGATGAAAGAAAAAGAGGAGAGTGTGAAAGTTGGCTTAAGGCTCAACAGTAAGAAAACTAAGATCATGGCATCTCGTTCCATCACTTCATGGGAAATAGATGGGGAAAGAGTGGAAACAGTGCCAGACTTTACTTTTTGGGGTTCCAAAATCACTGCAGATGGTGATTGTAGGCATGACATTAAAAGATGCTTACTCCTTGGAAGGAAAGTTATGACCAACATAGATAGCATGTTAAAAAGCAGAGACATTACTTTGCCAAGAAAGGTCTGTCTAGTCAAGGCTATGATTTTTCCAATGGTCATGTATGGATGTGAGAGTTGGACTGTGAAGAAAGCTGAATGCCAAATAATTGATGCTTTTGAACTATGGTGTTGGAGAAGACTCTTGAGAGTCCCTTGGACTGCAAAGAAATCTAACCTGTCCATCCTAAAGGAGACCAGTCCTGGATGTTCATTGGTAGGACTGATGCTGAAGCTGAAACTCCAATACTTTGGCCACCTCATGCGAAATGTTGACTCTTTGGAAAAGACCCTGATGCTGGGAGGGATTGGGGGCAGAAGGAGAAGGGGACGACAGAGGATGAGATGCCTGGATGGCATCACCGACTTGATGAACATGAGTTTGGGTAAACTCCGGGAGCTGTGATGGACCTGGAGGCCTCGTGTGCTATGATTCATGGGGTCACAAAGAGTCGGACACGACTGAGCGACTGAACTGAACTGAATTAATAGAGAAAAATATCAAGACAGAGTTTTAATTGCCTTTATTAGTTTGACTCCCCCAGTCATGAAAGTACGATAAACTGCTGTACTTGTCAGAGGCAGCTGCTGGTCACTGGGAAAGGCAAAGATAAGGATAGGATAATGAAAGAAAACAGGGAAGTGGGAAGGGCAGAGAATTAAAGAAATGTCTAGTGCAACTATGTGGTAGAGGGTATTCATCTTTCTGTCTGAGAAAAGAGAAGTAGGATAATAAGAGAGACGAATAGACAGGGAGAAAAATGAAAGAAGGAAATTTAAAACTCACTTCACAACACTGACTTTTTAGATTATAGAGCCTTGTACAATGCATGTTACTTCCTACAATGAAGTAGGAAGTGCTTTCCTCTCCCAAACAGGTGTTTAGTAGCTTACTGGGATTGTTGAGAAGTCCATATGGGGACCAAGATACATAGCTGTGGGAACCTCTGTAAAATCAATGAAATAATTAAAGTCAAGTTAAAATTCCTGCTGATTCCAGATAGATTTTGAGAAGGATTAGTCCATACTTAAACTACATAATTTTTTCTTGGCTTAAAATTATCCCGCTTCAGAAAGTTATGTTTTTTCATATTAAAGGAAGTATTTTTTGTAAACACTGGTAGAAATTTGCCTTTTAAAAATATCAGTTTAAAATAGAGATGCATTTTGTAAGGGCTATTCCTACTGAATTTGCAGCAGTATATGTTAATGCCCATCACCTTTTGAAAAGAAGCAGATCATCCCAGATTAGAAAAATCACTGGTACTAAAGAAAAAGGGTAATTATGTCAATAGGCTGACATTAGTGTTAAATAACCCACCAGACAATGCAGGAGACCTAAGAGACACAGGTTCAATTCCTGGGTCAGGAAGATCCCCTAGAGGAGGATATGGCAACCCACTCTAGTATTCTTGCCTGGGAAATCTCAAGGACAGAGGACCTGGCAGGTTATGGTCCATGGGTGTCACAAAGAGTCAACCCCAAAGGATGCATAAGGAGCAACCTAACATGAACACACGTGCACGGGCACACACACACATACACACCTGCGCGCACACACACACACACACTTAGGAAGTGTTGTCTGGCCCCTCAGTTCAGTTCAGTCGCTCAGTCATGTCCCACTTTTTGCAGCCCCATGGACTGCAGCACACTAGGCTCACCTGTCCATCACCAACTCCCAGAGCTTGCTCAAACTTATGTTCATGGAGTTGGAGATACCATCCAACCATCTCATCTTCTGTCATCCCCTTCTCCTCCTGCCTTCAATCTTTCCCAGCATCAGGGTCTTTTCCAATGAGTCACTTCTTTGCATCAGGTGGCCAAAGTATCAGAACTTTTAACTTTAGCATCAATCCTTCCAATGAATATTCAGGACTGATTTCCTTTAGGATTGACTGGTTGGATCTCCTTGCAGTCTAAGGCACTCTCAAGAGTCTTTTCCAACACCACAGTTCAAAAGCATCAATTCTTCGGTGCTCAGCTTTCTTTATGGTCCAACTCTCACATCCATACATGACTACTGGAAAAACCAGAGCTTTGACTATTTGGACCTTTGTCAGCAAAGTAATGTCTCTGCTCTTTAATATGCTATCTAGGTTTGTTACAGCTTTTCTTCCAAGGAGCAAGCACCTTTTAATTTCATGGCTGCAGTCACCATCAGCAGCGATTTTGGAGCCCAAGAAAATAAAGTCTCACTGTTTCCACTATTTCCTCATCTATTTTCCATGAAACAATGGGACCAGATGCCATGATCTTAGTTTTTGAATGATGAGTTTTAAGCCAAATTTTTCACTCTCCTCTTTTATTTTCATCAAGAGACACTTCAGTTTCTCTTTACTTTCTGCCATAAGAGTGGGGTCATCTGCATATCTGAGGTTATTGGTATTTCTCCCAGCAATCTTGATTCCAGCTTGTGCAGCTCCTAAGTTATCCCAAATATGGCTTTTACTTCTTTGTAGATTATAAATGATTGATTTCTTTACAGCTCTTTTTGTTGTTGTTGTTCCATGTTCCAGAACAGAATGAAGCTTGATTTGCTTAAGCCAGGTAGTTCTCAGAGAGTGGTCAAGAACGACAGCATAATGTTACATGGGAAATTATTAGAGATGCAAACTATTGGCTTCCATTTCAGAGATACTGAGAAAGAAACTCTTGGAGATAGGATCAAGATATGTCTATTTAAAACCCTCTAGGGCATTCTCATTCTCACTAAAGTTTGAGAACCAAAGTCTCGAGCTGTGATTGCTTCCTTTTTTAAGATTCTCTTCTTTCAGCATGTTCCTGAAAACTTCTAACCTTGAGAATTCCCTAGAGATATAGTGACTCATACCATTAAAATAAGCCAGATGGCTACCTTAGGCAAACTATTTATAATTGTGAAGTAAGTCTGAATACTGCAACTTCTAGTAACATTCCTAAATATACAGTCCCTCCTTCATGCTCACAAATATGGTATAGAAAACCAAAATTTTTTTATGCACATTTGTAGCTTTCTAAAAAAGTGAAACTGATTGAGAGTTTGGGTCATTTTGCTTGTAGTGGTGGTGGTGGTGGTTTAGCTGCTAACTCGTGTCCAACTCTTGCGACCCCATGGACTGCAGCCTGCCAGGCTTCTCTGTCCATAGGATTCTCCAGGCAAGAATGCTGTAGTGGGTTGCCAGTTCCTTCTCCCATTTTGTTTGCAAACTTTTACAAATAGCAATTCAGAAATGTATGCATTATGTAAAAATGTAGATCAAGTGCAATATTACTTTATTGAATCTCTTGTTATTGTAACCTGTGCTGTTGTAAGTCTATATCCTTGAACTCATTCAGAAAAATCAGACTAGTGAATTCCATCAGTCAGAATTTTGCAAAGTCTTAATTGCCTATAGTTAAGGAGTGGAGTAATTTATTATATTTTCAGTTGCCATCAGGGAAATTAGCTCGCAAAACTGGGCTATCAGTCAGCATACATACATGCATGCTCAGTCACTCCAGATGTGTCCAATTCTTTGTGATCCCATGGACTGTGGCCCACCAGGCTCCTCTATCCATGAAATTCTCTGGGCAAGAATACTGGAGTAAATTGCCATTTCCTTCTCCAGGGGATCTTCCTGACAGAGATTGAACCTGTCTTTTGCATCTCCTGCATTGGCAGGTGAGTTCTTTACCATTAATGCCACCTGGGAAGCCCATCAGTCAGCATGACTCAAAATAAGTAGTTTATATCCATTGAAAAAGTAAATCACCCATAGTTGGTAACTAGACTGCAGTTGCCAAAGTTATCTATGATTGTATACATAGACGAGAAAAGATTAGTTGAATAAAGTTTTGCAAAAAGGCAAAGTAAATGACTTCAAAACAAATGCAACTGGATTTCTGTCAAGTCTTAGAGACCCTTATATTAGAAAAAAAATTTAATAGGGTTCAGTCTAGGAAAACATGAACTTTTTTTTTTTTCCTCTTATTTGACTCTACTACTACTAGGCAACCAGGCCAAGGTTATTAAACTTTGCTCCTAGTTACATTAAACACATCTTTCTGACCAGACTCCCCTGTGTATCATGGATGATTAAAATTGTCTGGGGGAAGTTTATTCGCTTCCAATCCTTCCAAAATATGGTACTGTTTTGATAAATACATATTTAATATTTATTCAAAATTACACAATTATTTAAATTTGGTGCATTCCCTGATTTAGAATTATAGTATTTACTAATTTGATGTAAAACACATAAGATTTACAATAATCACATTTATGGTGGGTATTACTTTTTTGCTAATGAACTGCTGATACAAACAAGAGAAATGTTTTCAGTAGGGGGACTTCGTAATGCACTTTTGTTAATTAGGATAAAATAATTTATTAAATTAGTTATTTTTCAAACAATTCTGCGTAATTTAGAAATTAATTGAACATAACGATGATCTTAAGTGTTTTGCTCATCAACTCCTACAGTTTTGACACTGCTATGTAAGGCCACATCTTTGTTTTATTTAGTAAAATTGGGAAGTACAGACCTGTCACTTAGTTAAACTTGTAACAGAAATATGAAATATTACACCTGTTACATTATTGTCAAAGATTGCTTTATGAATAGAAATAATAAGACAGGCATTTGATTATAGCTATTGATATAATTAAATATTACAAATTAATCAAAGTAATTAATAAATTGTACTAGTCTTCCAGACATGAAGCATAAGGCATTTTATGAAATTTGCATTTCAAAAATTCTAGTACTTGTTAGATCTAAAAGGTGTGTTTAAACTTGCAGTCAAAATGTTGAAAGTATTAAAAGAAAAAATTATAGAGCATGTGTCTTAAGTAGGCTTTAGAACAAAATCCTTAGTGTATCTAGTCCCTTGAATTATGAAACACCTTAAAATACTACAATAAGTTTGGGATTGCCATCACTCTTTAATCTAGCAAGTGTGGTTTTATGATCGATATCTGACTCAGATGAACCATCAGGTTTTCAGAATGGTAGGTGAAATGATGAGGACATATTAAAGATAATGGTCATAAAGCACTGTCTTGAATGCACCCTGACTTTAACACCAGATAATATGTCAATAGATAAGAAACAATATGGCAGCTTTTCATCTAGCCAAGTAATGAGACTGTCATCAAAGTAAAATGAATATATGGACAATTTCTAAACTTAATCTTTCTCTAAAATTGTTCTTCTTAGAACTTATTTAGCTCTCAAAAATAAAATATCCTTAAGAAAAATAAAAAATAATTATTGTTCCCTTCATTCAACACTGTCATTTTCCTGGTCTCTGAATCAGTTTCTGTAGAGCTGGAAACACTTGGCTTTAGCATTTAGACTCAGTCCTTCTTCATTGTACTGTCTGTCCTAATTATTATTTGAAAGATTTTGAGGATCTATGCCAGCACTCATGGAATAATCTCAGGGTAACCTCATCGTGATTGATTCTCAGCTGGCACCGCATTCTCATAACAGTCTCTACCTTTTCCCTGTCACTATTCCTCTGCCCCTCTTATGATCTTACTCTGCTGCAGTTCATGGGGGTCACAAAGAGTTAGACACAACTGAGCGACTGAACTGACTGACTGACTTCCAGGCATGATCCCTATGTTTATGTCATTAGCTGTATGATTTGCCTTATGTGCCTTTCTAATGTTGTTGTTCACTCACTAAGTCATGTCCTACTCTTTGCAGCCCTACAGACTGCAGCATGTCAGGCTTCCCTGCCCCTCATTATTTCCTGGAGTCTCCTTAAATTCATGTCCATTAAGTCACTGATGCCATCAAGCATCTCATCCTCTGTCCTCCCCTTCTCCTCCTGCCCTCAGTCTTCCCCAGCATCAGGGTCTTTGCCAGTGAGTCAACTTTCACATCAGGTATCCAAAGAATTGGAGTTTTCAGCTTCAGTGTCAGTCCTTCCCGTGAATACATAGGGTTGATTTCTCTTAGGATTGACTGGTTTGATATCCTTACTGTCCAAGGGACTCCCAAGAGTCTTCTCCAATACCACAATTCAAAAACATCAATTTTTTGGCACCCAACCTTCTTTGTGGTCCAACTCTCACATCCGTACATGACTATCAGAAAACCATAGCTTTGACTATATGGACCTTTGTTGGCAAAGTGATGTTTCTGCTTTTTAATACACTGTCTAGGCTTGTCATAGCTTTTTTTTCCAATAAGCGAATGTCTTTTAATTTTATGTGCCTTTTTATGCTTGAAATAAGATTCTTTTCCTCTTTATGTTCCCTTTCTCCTCAGCTCTCACTCACATGTCCTATTCAACACCTAAACCAGAAGCTAAGTCCCTGCCACCTCCTAAGAGACAACCTCAATTCAAACTGCTTCCTTTGCTGCCCAGATTTCTGGTGCTAAGTCATCTTAGATTCCCTAAAACTGTGAGTCACTGACCTGCTGGCATATCTTACTCCCTAGGAAAGATTGCTTGGCTGGGTCATCGCTTGAAGTATGTGACAGTAGCAGTTCCACCAAATGTGAATTGAGAGTGCTTAAATGTTGAAGAAGAAGCCACAGAGACACACGAAGGAGCAGCTGTGATCACTACATAGGCTCTCACACGAGGTCATATTATGCACCTGCCATGTTAATTAAGGCAAATTATTGTTAATATCATTCACCACACGACTAAACTAAATTAGAAATTATGGAGAGATAAAAAAAGTACAGTTTCCATTTTTGAGGATATTCTAGTTACAAAGGCAGAGCAAATATGGAAATATATAAGTAAGTATGTTTAAAGGAAATTTCTAACAATAAAAATTGAATTGTCTCCAATGGAAAAAAAAAAGATGTACCAAATTGATGTAGAATGGCAGTGAGAGTGGAACGTGGGATAAAATGTTTGAGATATACCCAAACCTTTAATCATTTTAATTTTTACAGCTGCTGATGTGCCATGTCCACTATTCTAGTTGCAAAATAAAAAGAGAAAAGATTATTTGCACTTCCTATATTTGGCACGTCTATTTCCAGTCTCAGCATTACACTCTTTTGAGAGATAAAGACAGAGTGGTGTCTTCACTGATATGTAAACAGACAAGCAATCAAAACACCCAGTGCTAACACTAACTCTTCAGCATGTAATACCTTCAGCATTTTAAATATTTGTCAAGCATTATCAGCCTAAACTACAGGAAGCAAACAATGAATAAATCTTCTCATTCTAAGACATTAGAGATGAAATAATTCTTAAATGGTGGATGATACAGTCTTCTAAATATGTATGATATATGTTCAAAAGACATAACTTCATTGAGCTTTAAAGCAACATCTGTAGAAGCAAAGAGAAAAGCATCAGTGTACGTCAAGGACGCTAGCAATGCCTTTCCACAAGCAGGTGCATCGATCAAGTATTTTGTTAAAGAACCATTACATTTTCAAAAATAGGGAGGTGCCAATAATGGAATGTCTTCTATAATGGAAGGCAGTATCAGAGAATACAGCCCCCCAAAAGCTTAGCATGATAAACTTATCAGGGAGAAAATCAAGCCCATATTTCAATAAGGGAAGCCTCTGGGATCACATAAAAAGTAGAGAGAGGGAAGAGCAAATCTCCTGAGAATAGTATTACCATAATTGAGCACTTAAATGCATAAAAAACAAATTGAGACCACTTAAGTAAATAGGAGAAACTATGTAAAGACAGCATCAAGATGCTACAATTGATCTCTAACTGCTGCCATCTCTGGAATTAAGGCTGACACCCCTTAGGTTTAGTTCCTCAGCATTGAGCTAAATGGTTATGTGCCTGAGCTTCTGCAATGACAGCTTGGATTTGAATCCAAGCACTAGCACCTGGCAGAGGTATCATCTTTAAAGCTCAGTTTCCTTATCTTTAAATAAGACAAAATAATAAAACTGCATTACAGAGTGATGTGAATTTTAAAACAGATAACTATAAAAAGTATTTTCCTTAGTGTGTGCCCATGATAAATATTCTATAAAATTTACAAGTTTTATTTCCACTAGGCATGAAGAGTTATATAAACTTAAAATGTATACTGGTATAAGTTAAGTGCTAAAGAGTGGATTTGTGTTAATAGAATTTTTTGTTATGTTAAAAAAAAATTATCTCACAAAATAAATATTGAATCAAGACCCTTTGGATCGCCATTAATATTGCTTTATTTCTGCAAAATTGAAAGGGAACTGACAAAGTTGGATTATAAGTCTTGCAATATTATAGCTAAGAAGGGAAAATTAAGAAGGCAAAGTTTTACAAATTGTCTGATTTATGAACTACAGCTGATTACTTCAAAGGACAGCATCAATCCTGGTTAATATGATCAGCTATTTGGACATTAATCACTGAACTGAATATTGTAGCCATCTACTGGTTTGATCTAACTCTAAGAACTGATTATAGATCTTTGCACATGATATTTTTTTATTTTGTCATTTATTAATAATTTTCGTATAATTTTCATTGGAGTGCAAATATATATATAATGAAGTGATAAATCTTAAGTTTGCAGGCTAGTAATTTTTAATAAAGTGAACACACCAGGGTCACCAGCACCAAGATCTTGGTATAGAATATTACCTGTATCCCTAGAAGTCTCTCCTGTGCCTGTCCCTCAGGCTTTACACACCCCCCAAATGTAGCTACTATTCTGATTTCTTTGACTGTAGATGTTTCAACTTATTTTAAGCATTTTACACATGAAACGATGTAGTATACAGCATTTTCTGTTTGGAGTTCTTTTGCTCAGCATGAGTCTGGGATTTCTGTATTTTATTGCTTGAAAGAGTAGTGTTTTCTATTTCATTGCTTAGAGTAGTTCATTACATGAATAGAACATACATTTCCCACTCCAGTACTCTTGCCTGGAAAATTCCATGGACAGAGGAGGCTGGTAGGCTACGGTCCATGGGGTCGCAAAGAGTCGGACATGACTGAGTGACTTCACTAATCACTAATAATCCTGTTACACAAGGGCTTCCCTTGTCACTCAGCTGGTAAAGAATCTGCCTGAAATGCAGAAGACCTGGGTTTGATCCCTGGGTTGGGAAGATCATCTGGAGAAGGAAAAGACTATCTATTCCCGTATTCCAGCCTGGAGAATTTCATGGACTGTACAGTCCATGGGGTCGCAAAGAGTTGGACACGACTGAGCGACTTTCACTTTCCTGTTACAAGTTGATGGTCATTGTCCTTAGTTATTAAATATTGTAAATTTTGCTTAACAAAAATTCTTATATATGACTCTGCTGCACATGAATTGCTTGGTTATATGGGTTGCAAATATTTAGCTATAGAAGATACTGCCAATAGTTTTAGAAAATTGTTGTACAAATTTATAATACCACCAGATGTGTATGAG
Source organism: Capra hircus (assembly GCF_001704415.2). Taxonomy (NCBI): domain Eukaryota; kingdom Metazoa; phylum Chordata; class Mammalia; order Artiodactyla; family Bovidae; genus Capra; species Capra hircus. The sequence continues at coordinate 48,398,059 of NC_030810.1, forward strand.
AGCACTGTTGATCCATTTAAGTGCTTCAAATCAGTATTGTGAGTTTAAGTTGTAATCATTAGCTGTGTAACATTATCTCATTGTGGGTTTTTTAAAAAAAAATTAGATTATAGTTGATTTACAATGTTGTCTTACTTTCAGCTATACAGCTAGGTAAATCAATTATACAAATACATGCATCCAATCTTCCTTAGACTTCTTTTCCCATATAAGCCATTACAGAGTACTGAGCAGAGTTCCCTGTGCTATACAGTAGGCTCTTATTAGTTATCTATTATATATATAGTAGTATATATATGTCAATCCCAATCTCCCAATTTATCCTTTCTTCCTTACCCCCCACATAGTGGTTTTAATTAGTGTTTTCCTGATGATTTATAGCATTGAACAATTTTTCATAAGCTTATTGGCCATTTGGATATCTTCTTTTGTTAAAAGCCTGCTCAAGTTTTCATTCATGTCTTTAAAAAGTGTTGTTTTTCTCCTTAATTTGTAGGATATATTGAATAGCAGTTCTTCTAAGGATACATATATGGCACATATTTTCTCCCTTTGGGGGATTTGCCTTTTGAATCTCTTAAAAGTATCTTTTAAGAGTCAAACACGACTGAGCGACTTCACTTTCACGCATTGGAGAAGGAAATGGCAACCCACTCCAGCGTTCTTGGCTGGAGAATCTCAGGGATGGGGGAGCCTGGTGGGCTGCCGTCTATGGGGTCACACAGAGTCGGACACAACGGAAGCGACTTAGCAGCAGCAGCAGCAGCATAAAAACTAATCTGCCAATCACTTCTTTTGTGATCAGTGACTTTTCTGCATGTGTGTGTTCCATTTAAGAAATTTGTGTCCATCTCAAAGTCTAGAGGATTTTGACCTACAATAATTTCTAAAATTTTAATTTTATTATTTTTTGTTTTTTTTATATAAATTTATTTTAAATGGAGATTAATTACTTTACAATATTGTATTGGTTTTGCCATACATAAACATGAATCCTCCACAGGTATACATGTGATCCCCATCCTAAATCCCCCTCCCTCCTCCTAATTCTAGAATCCATTTCTAACTGATTTTCCAGTGTGTTGTTTACAGTAAGGTTTAAGATTCGCTTTTTTTTTTTTTCAAATAAATACCATTCTTAAAGGTTTACTGAATTCATGTAATATCTAAGAGCATTTTTCTGCTACTCTTCTTTTGAAGATGCTATTGCAAAACCTTTTGAATTCTAACAATTCAAATATTTATCTATGACAGCAACTTATTATTTTAAATAGCGAAAATTCCTGAGATAGTCATTATCATCCATTCTTGGTTTAATCTACTATCTTTCAAAATAACTTTAACCCTTGCAGGAAAAAAAAAAAAGCAAAACAAATGATTAATAGTATTGTTTTGAACCCTCTAAATTCTAATAGCTTTAAATTTATTGAACATGTGCTTTAATAGAGATGGCCTATCAAACTGTTCTCCAGAAGAAGAGACATAGTTCTGGCCTCCAAAACCAATTCTTGCTTGTGTACCCCTCATTCTAATGATTATGAAAATCTGTTTATTGCACATTAATTTATTTATTTATTGTTACAGTAATTCATTATGTTTTCTTTTTATTGTTAAGTGTACACTGGCCTTACATAATGACTGTTTTGTGTTGAATTCATTAATACATTCACTCATATATTAATTTAACAAATATGTATAAAGTGCAGACTATTAGGTTTTACTCATACAGTGGTATATATATTATATAATATAGAAAATATATATTTGTATATTATATAATATAGGCAACATGTTTCCTTGCCCTCAGAAACTTAAAACCCAGCATTAAACTTAAATATTAATATCATTGAATGATTAGTGATTAGTGAAATCACTCAGTCATGTCTGACTCTTTATGACCCCATGGACTGTAGCCTAGAAGCCTCCTCTGTCCATGGGATTTTCCAGGCAAGAGTACTGGAGTGGGCTGCCATTTCCTTCTCCATGAGATCTCCCTGACCCAGCGATTGAACCCGGGTCTCTTGCATTGTAGGCAGACATTTTACCGTCTGAGCCACCAGGGAAATCCATATTAATATCATTGAATAATTTACCAAGTGTAAATTATATACTGCCTTCTTGTTAGATTTTAGCCATGCAAAGTATTATCTTATATTTTTTATGTAGGTTTGGGAAATTCTATAACTAATCAGTGAGCCAAAATACATGAAAATGATTATGTTTAAAGTGAGTCTGAGACTTTTTAAATAAGCCATCCCACTGAAATTCAAGGAACATTTTAAAAGCATACATAATTTCTGCAGTAATAATTTATGTATTAATATATTTAATATCTACAGATTGTGAAAATATCACAGTGTGTTAAAGTGCCAGAATTCTTTAAGAAAAACTGGCTAGCTAATAAAATATAAATTCAAGAATAAAATAATTTAATATATATTTTTAAAAAGTTATCTAGTATCGCAAAAGTAGAAGCTTAGCTACTTACAGGTAAAAACACAATGGTATGGTCCAATGATATTGCATTGTATTAATGCTGGATGTAACCAATTAGAAAAAAAAATTATGCATGAAACAGTATATATAAACCAGAGAAAATGAATTAAATAATTTTTAGTATTAACAGCATGCTATGACCTGCCTCTTGAGAAAACTATATGCAGGTCAGGGATCAACAGTTAAAACTGGACATGGAACAACAGACTGGTTCCAAATAGGAAAAGGAGTACATCAAGGCTGTATATTTTCACCCTGCTTATTTAACTTATATGCAGAGTACATCATGAGAAACACTAGGCTGGAAGAAGCACAAGCTGGAATCAAGATTGCCGGGAGAAATATCAATCACCTTGAATATGCAGGTGACACCACCTTTATGGCAGAAAGTGAAGAGGGACTAAAAAGCCTCTTGATGAAAGTGAAAGTGGAGAGTGAAAAAGTTGGCTTAAAGCTCAACATTCAGAAAACGAAGATCATGGCATCTGGTCCTGTCACTTCATGGGAAATAGATGGGGACCAGTAGATACAATGTCAGACTTTATTTTTTGGAGCTCCAAAATCACTTCAGATGATGACTGCAGCCATGAAATTAAAATATGCTTACTCCTTGGAAGAAAATTTGTGACCAACCTAGATAGCATATTGAAAAGCAGAGACATTATTTTGCCAACAAAGGTCCGTCTAGTCAAGGCTCTGGTTTTTCCAGTGGTCATGTATGGATGTGAGAGTTGGACTGGGAAGAAAGCTGAGCACTGAAGAATTGATGCTTTTGAACTGTGGTGTTGGAGAAGACTCTTGAGAGTCCCTTGGACTGCAAAGAGATCCAACCAGTCCATCCTAAAGGAGATAAGCCCTGGCATTTCCTTGGAAGGAATGATGCCAAACCTGAAACTCCAATACTTCGGCCATCTCATGCGAAGAGTTGACTCATTGGAAAAGACTCTGATGCTGGGAGGGATTGGGGGCAGGAGGAGAAGGGGATGAGATGGCTGGATGGCATCACTGACTCAATGGACGTGTTTGAGTGAACTCTGGGAGTTAGTCACCACTAACAGGGAGGCCTGGCATGCTGTGATTCCTGGGGTTGCAAAGAGTCGGACACGACTGAGAGACTGAACTGAACTGAACCCTAAGTAATCAAATAGTTAAGTTCAGTCTCGTCTAACTCTTTGCGACCCCATGAATCGCAGCACGCCAGGCCTCCCTGTCCATCCCCAACTCCGGGAGTTCACTCAAACTCATGTCCATGGAGTCGGTGATGCCATCCAAACATCTCATCCTCTGTTGTTCCCTTCTCCTCCTGCCTTCTATCTTTCCCAGCATCAGGGTCTTTTCATATGAGTCAGCTCTTCGGATGAGTTGGCCAAAGTATTGGAGTTTCAGCTTTAGTATCAGTTCTTCCAATGAACATTCAGGACTGATCTCCTTTAGGATGGACTGTTTGGATCTCCTTACAGTCCAAGGGACTCTCAAGAGTCTTCTTCAACACCACAGTTGAAAAGCATCAATTCTTCAGTGCTCAGCTTTCTTCCCAGTCCAACTCTCACATCCATACATGACCACTGGAAAAACCAGAGCCTTGACTAGACGGACCTTTGTTGGCAAAGTAATGTCTCTGCTTTTTAATATGCTATCTAGGTTGATCATAACTTTCCTTTCAAGAATTAAGCGTCTTTTAATTTCATGGCTGCAATCACTATCTGCAGTGATTTTGGAGCCCCACCCAAAAAAGCCTGACACTGTTTCCACTGTATCCCCATCTATTTCCCATGAAGTGATGGGACCAGATGCCATGATCTTCGTTTTCTAAATGTCGAGCTTTTAAGCCAAATCTTCACTTAATTATTGCTTTTCCAGTAATGCAATATTAGCTTAACCAAATAAAGTAGCCTGCCTACAGATAATTCCCTGGATTTAGATCTTATATCCATTGTTCATGCAGTTAAAAAAAAAATGCTCTTATTAAATAAATTACATGGCTACCGTCAAATTTTAATGTTAGCTGCCCAATCAAATGAAGGTAAAAATAATGGAGTTTGATCCATTTGTCAATATAACTTGTATACTAGCATAGAAAACTATGTGAAATAAAAACAAATTCTAAACCTGATCTAGAATAATATAATTAAATGGAAATTCTGCAGACTATAAAATGAGATAATGGGAAAAATTTTAAGATATGTTTAGACAATCAGTGATATATTCTTGCGCAAAATCAAGCTGTTGAGATTACTTTGTGTGGAACATAACAGGGGAGGACCTGATCTTTTTAGAAATCACAAGTTTAGGATAAAATTTTCAAGTGTTCAACCCACCCTCACCTGCTAATGAATATTCATAGAAAGCTTAGTATCTTTCCCTTTCGATCTTTATATCCAATTTATCATCAATTCATCAAGTCATAGGAAGATGATCTGTGAGATACTACTAATCAAACAGGCCCAAATTAAATTTACCCTTATTTCAGTTGTGGTTGGATTAGATGCAAAAGATTTATGGTACCTGGTCTCTGGTCTCTGGTCCTATCCGTTTAAACTACACAGCATCATTGGACTGAACTATCATTATAACCATTTCCTTTTAAAATGCCATAACTTCCCTTTGTATCAAATAAAATTCTTTATCTTTCACTTTCTAGCTATACTTCTGCCATTTTCTGATATATGATTTGTGCTAGTAAAACATCTTGATAATCCCTTGTTCTGCATTATTAATGGGAATGCTTAACTGAGTTATATATTAATCTAGTGTCTTTAGGTGATGTTGGAAACTTATTGGCCCCTTATAATTTCACTGTGAAAATGTGGTCTGAATTCTAAGAAAACTATCTTTGTAGCAAACTTTTTTAACATAATTTTTCACAAATTTGGCACACTAGGTAATTCTTAACTTATATATTTTATTCTATGTGTTATATTTTCACAAGTATTAGCTATCAGTGTCTTACATTATTATAGTGCAATGTATTTTTTCATGTATACTTTTCTGACTTGTCCTCTCTTTCATAACCTATTCCCTTCTTAAGCTTTTGAAAATGTATAGACTTAAGTTTTCTGTTAATTCATTTAATCCACTAACATGAGTTAAATATTTAAAACGAACTGGGCTCTGTGTTAGACATTAGAATTCTCTAGTGAACATCATTGATGTTCCTTTTGCAACCCATGGATTGATTATGCTCTAAGAAAAACACTTATAGCATATATAACCTTCCAGTTTTTTTCTTGGATATATTACCACAAATTTAGTAGCTACCAGGCAGAGAAATATGTCTGCTTAGACAAGTACATGTGATATCAGACACACACACACACACACACACACACACACACACAATTTAGCATATTGTTCTTATGCCCAGCTGATTAGTTATCTTAATTACATTTGAAAAGCCATCTAATACATTCGTGGTTGTATCTACAAGGGGAAAAGTTCACAGAAGCTAAATTTCTGCTTAACACACATATAGAAAATATGGCTAGGTTTCTTCATGGTATATTTGCGATTAGACTGATAACTAGAAAAAACAAATACCTATGTAAAGAAAAATGCACAAATTCTGATATGTTCATACATTAAATATTACCAAGAATTTAAAATTAATGAACTATAGGTATAAACTATATAATGGATGCATTTTAACAATACAACATTGATGAATAAGAGAAAGATCAAGTTAAAACAAGACCAGATTAAAACTAAACCATGTATAATTAAGAAAATAAGAAAATAAAAATGCTAACCGTGATTTAGGATCGTACTAGTCTCTAGGGGGCAATTTAAGGGAAACTTGGGGTAGGAAGTTATAAATACATCTAGGGTAATATAGAATTAATTCTAAAAAGAAAATACAGATTCATTCTGCTGTCAGATTCACGGGTGTTTTGTAGTATAAACAGGTACATACATAGTTAAGAGTCATATGTGGGCCAGATTTTCAAATGTGTCATATTTCAATGTGAATAAAGAACTATAATTAATCAAAATTAATGTATTTGTGACTATGTACACATAACTGCAAAAATATTATAAGTGATATAAAGAAAAAATTACAGGGTACCTTGAGAAAGTATAGCATGGATCCTGATTCCAACCTTTCTTTGGAAGTAGTATTTAAGCTGAAATATGGAGGACTACAACTATAGGGATTTGGCTAGGACAGCAGGGCAAAGCAGATATGTCACTCTGGAAATCCCTCTGAAGTCCCTGAGTCTAGAAGAAAGGTAGGAGAAGAGTCTGCTATATGCCTGGAACATAGGGAATGGCACAAGACAGGCTGGAGTGGCAGGGTCCAGACATTGCTGCTGGGTGAGAGAAGTGACATAATCAGACATTTAAAAAAGATACAAGCTATATATGACAAACCCACAGCAAACATTATCCTCAATGGTGAAAAGTTAGTGAAGTCACTCAGTCGTGTCCGACTCTTTGCGACCCCATGGAGAGTGTAGCCTACCAGGCTCCTCTGTCCATGGGATTTTCCAGGCAAGAGTACTGGAGTGGCTTGCCATTTCCTTCTCCAGGAGATCTTCCCAACCCAGGGACTGAACCTGGGTATCCCGCATTGTAGGCAGACACTTTACCATCTGAGTCACCAGGGAAGTCAATGATGAAAAATTGAAAGCATTTCCCCTAAGTCAAGAGCAAGACAAGGGTGCCCACTCTCACCACTACTATTCAACATAGTTTTGGAAGTTTTGGCCATAGCAATCAGAGCAGAAAAAGAAATGAATCCAGACTGGAAAAGAAAAATAAAACTCTCACTGTTTGCAGATGACATGATTGTTTACATAGAAAACCCTAAAGACTCCACCAGAAAATTATTAGAGCTAATCAATGAATATAATAAAGTTGCAGTATATAAAATCAACACACGGAAATCTCTTGCATTCCTATACACTAATAATGAGAAAACAGAAAGAGAAATTAAGGAAAAAATTCCATTCACCATTGCAATAGAATAAAATACTTAGGAATATATCTACTGAAAGAGACAAAAGAACTATATATAGAAAACTATAAAAACTGGTGAAAGAAATCAAAGAGGACACAAATAGATGGAGAAATATACCATGTTCATGGATGGGAGAATCAATATAGTGAAAATTAGTATACTACCCAAAGCAATCTATAGATTCAATGCAATCCCTATCAAGCTACCAACAGTATTTTTCAGAGAACTAGAACAAATAATTTCACAATTTGTATGGAAAAACAAAAAAACTTGAATAGCCAAAGCAATCTTGAGAAAGAGGAGTAAAACTGGAGGAATCAACCTGCCTGACATCAGGCTCTACAGTCATCAAGACAGTATGGTATTGACACAAAGACAGAAGTATAGATCAATGGAACAAAATAGAAAGCCCAGAGATAAATCCACGCACCTATGGACATCTTATCTTTCACAAAGAGGGAAGAATATACAATGGAGAAAAGACAATCTCTTTAACAAGTGGTGCTGAGAAAACTGGTCAACCACCTATAAAAGAATGAAACTAGAACACTTTCTAACACCCTATACAAAAATAAACTCAAAATGGATTAAACATCTAAATGTAAGACCAGAAACTATAAAACTCCTAGAGGAGAACATAGGCAAAATACTCTCTGACATAAACCACAACAGGATCCTCTATGACCCACCTCCCAGAATACTGGAAATAAAGCAAAAATAAACAAATGGGACCTAATTAAAATTAAAAGCTTCTGCACAACAAAGGAAACTTAAGCAAGGTGAAAAGACAGCCTTCTGAATGGGAGAAAATAATAGCAAATGAAGCAACAGACAATGAATTAATGTTAAAAATATGCAAGCAACTCCTGCAGCTCAATTTCAGAAAAATAAACGACCCAACCAAAAAATGGGTCAAAGAACTAAACAGGCATTTCTCCAAAGAAGACATACAGATGGCTAACAAACTCATGAAAAGATGCTAAACATCACTCATTATCAGAGAAATGTAAATCAAAACCACAATAAGCTACCATTTCATGCCAATCATAATGGCTGTGATCCAAAAGTCTACAAGCAATAAATGCTGGAGAGGGTGTGGAGAAAAGGGAACCCTCTTACACCGTTGGTGGGAATGCAAACTAGTACAGCCACTATGGAGAACAGTGTGGAGATTCCTTAAAAAACTGCAAATAGAACTGCCATATGACCCAGCAATCCCACTGCTGGGCATACACACTGAGGAAACCAGAATTGAAAGAGACACGTGTACCCCAATGTTCATTGCAGCACTGTTTATAATAGCCAGGACATGGAAGCAACCTAGATGTCCATCAGCAGATGAATGGATAAGAAAGCTGTGGTACATATACACAATGGAATATTACTCAGCCATTAAATATAATACATTTGAATCAATTCTAATGAGGTGGATGAAACTGGAGACTATTACACAGAGTGAAGTAAACCAGGAAGAAAAACACCAATACAGTATACTAACACATATATGTGGAATTTAGAAAGATGGTAATGATAACCTTGTATGCAAGACAGCAAAAGAGACACAGATGTATAGAACAGTCTTTTGGACTCTGTGGGAGAGGGTGAGGGTGGGACGGTATGGGAGAATGGCATTGAAACATGTAAATTATCACATGCGAAATGAATCACCAGTGCAGGTTCAATGCATGATACAGGGTGCTTGGGGCTGGTGCACTGGGATGACCCAGAGGGATGGGATGGGGAGGGAGATCGGAGGGGGGTTCAAGATGGTGAACGCATGTACACCCATAGTGGATTCATGCCAATGCATGGCAAAACCAATACAGTATTGTAAAGCAAAATAAAAAAATAAATAAATAAAACTGAGATTTAAAAAAAATAAAAAAAAAATTTTTAAAAAGATGACTTTTTTGGACTAAAAAACATGAAGCTGTATAATAAGAAGATAGAAGTTTATGTCTTGAGACCAGGGAGAGTCTTACACAGCCTACCTACTACTGAACATGTTAATATCATACTTTTGGGTGTATTATTTATTTACTCATTCATTGATTCATATAAAAATGATTTATTTTAATAGGCAAAGATCTCCTCCTAGTACAGAAGGGCTTATGAAAAACAGCAGTTCTCTAACCCACATGTCTTACTACCCACAGTGCTGCTCCAAAGGGGCAGCTACTTGTGTTTTAATTTTGTGTTCTGCTACTTGTTTCTGTTTTTAATCTAAACCATTTATCTCCCTAAACCTAATCTTGGGCTTCCCTGGTTGCTCTGATGGTGAAGAATCTACCTGCGATGAGGGAAACCTGGGTTCTATTCCTGAGTTGGGAAGACCCCCCTGGAGAAAGGAACACCTACCCACTTCAGTGTTCTGGTCTGGAGAATTCCATGAACGGAGGAGCCTGGTAGCATGCAGTCCAGGGGATTTCAAAGAGTCGGACACGACTGAGTGACTTTCACTTTCACTTTCAATCTTAGGGGAAAAAACACAAACTTCTTAAGAACAGTTTAGGTTCATAGCAAAGTTGGGGGAAATAACAGAGGTTTCTCATATATCCCTGGAGGCACACAAGCATATCTTCCTCAATTATCAACATAATCCACCATCAGACTAGTACATTTGTTACAATTGATGAATCTATATTAACATATCAGAATGAGCCAAGTCTATAGTCTACATTGTTGTTCACTCTTGGTTTTGTAAATTCTGTGAATTTGGACAAATAGCACATATCTATCACTATATAGAATAGCATTAATAAAAATAAAACATTTAAGGAAAACTACCACCATGATTTTATGGCACTTGATCAGAATAAATGAGAGAATGGTGTTACCATTTACAGTGTTAGGAAATGTTGTGAGAAAAGTAAACTTGAAAGATCACTAAAATGTCTGAATTGAATTTAAGTTTGAGAAGCTTATTGCACAATTCAAAGGGAGGTGTCTCCAAAAAAAAAAAAAAAAAAAAAAAACGTGTCTCAATGTGGAGTTCAGGGAAGTGTCAGAGATATAAATGTAAATTTGCAAATTATTAGACTATATGTGTGGAGAAGGCAATGGCAACCCACTCCAGTACTCTTGCCTGGAAAATCTCATACAGGAGACTGGTAGACTGCAGTTCATGGGGTCGCTTGGAGTCGGACACAACTGAGTGACTTGACTTTCACTTTTCACTTTCATGCGTTGGAGAAGGAAATGGCAACCCACTCCAGTATTCTTGCCTGGAGAATCCCAAGGACAGGGGAGCCTGGTGGGCTGCCGTCTATGGGGTCACACAGAGTCGGACACGACTGAAGCTACTTAGCAGCAGCAGCAGTAGCAGACTATATGTAGCCTTTAAAAAACAAAATAATTGGCTGAAGAATATGCAAGGAGTCAGTGTTAACTAAATGTAAACTGAGTCCTAGGATTACCCAAGATGGATAAATTTAAAAACAAAAATGTGAACATTCAATCAAGTTAATAAAGTTGTACATACTATGTACAGTAATAATACATAATAAATGAAAAGTTTAATGATATGTAAAAAGCCACATATTTGGGGGTGCATGGATATGTGATAGGCATATTTGCATAAGTGCAAATATAAATTATATGGATAGGAAGTGATGCACAAAATATCAGGAAAATGGATGCCTCTAAGAAGAGTGGGGAAAAATGAGCATGGGAAAACGATATACATAGCTTTCAGTTTGGCACTCAAGTTTCATTTCTAAGAAATACAATTTGAAACATAGAAAGATTGATCAAATGATGGGTGAGAGATTAGACAGAATGACATAGTGTGTTTATAGAGTTCTGTTTAGAAGTTTCTGTTCAGAATAAATGGAGCAGAGAGATGGGGGCATAAATGCAACTTTAGAAGTTTTTTTTTTTTTTTTTTTTTTTGCTACTTGTTATGAGTTTGTTGTTTGTTCACTTTATATGAAGAGTGGTAAAAACTCATGTGTTTCAGTGCTGATGGAGAGACAGCTCTTCTTAGGAATCAGATTATCTCATCATTAAAATGGAAGATAAAAGAGAAACTAGAGATAGATGCAATTAAATTGATATATTTGGTTTTGGCAAGATTAAAGAGTCTCTATCTTTCAACTTTTAATTTATCTGAAAAGAAACAGAGCTAAAAGCCAAGAGTTACAGCAATGAAGACTTTGGAAATTTGAGGAACGTGGAGATGTGAAATAGTAATTACAGATAATGAAGAAGCAAAATTGTATAGAAATATTTTAAAGTTTCTTATGATTTTTTTCAAGCCTAGTTGAAATAGGGGATATTGATAACAATTGCCACAATTTATATATTTTTTCTTAGATGCATGTCTACAGCTACAAGGCATAGACAGTTGGGGTGATCTAGATATGTGATATTTCTGGTAGTGTGACCACAGGTAAAAGAGGCTATTATCTGGAAGGAGAAAAGGAAGCCCCAACTGCTGTCTTAGCTATTTTATTGCACCATTTGCAATTAGTTAAACAATATCATGGGCCTGTTTGTTTGCAAGATTTGTGTGGGCACTAGACAGTGCATGAGTTGTCTAACTTCCGGGAGAAAGTTAATTTCCAACTAGGTAAGGCATGAATGCTACACCACTTTCTGAAAAGTTGAGAAGTGAATGTAGGATTTTGATGGGCTTACAATCTGCTTCTGTTTGGCCAAAACTATGTCCTCTTTCCAGACTACAGTGTTCTAGCTCCCAGAGTAAGATTGACATAGTGAAAATTCAGGAATTACATGGAGTTCAAGATTTGCAGTTTCACCTTGATTCACTATATTCAAATTTGTCATATCCCATGGCAATTTGTCTCTAAAGAGGGTTGTTCTCAATGTAGAATCAAGTTGAAGCAGTTCATCACTCGCTCTATGGCTTTAAATCTAATAATTAAATATACTACCATTTTGGAATACTGCAGACACATAGAACATGGTTAATTAAGATGAATGACTATTGTGTCCTTGATCTTAATTTATTGTCCAATAACCCATATGTTTAGAAGAAAGAGTTGTTGAAGCTTGTCATAATTTGTTCAGTGAAACATTTCACAAATGTCATTGTTATTTTACTTGGAACTACCTTTTTTTAAAAAAAAAAAAAAAAGTAATTTACTGTCCTCAGCTTTAAATCCCCTGTTTTGGTCAAGACTGTTTTCAGAAACCCAGTCAAACTAGTGTAGAGAATAAAGATATATATAGGCTTACTTCATATGTGGAATTCAATAAAGAGTCATGTTTTATATACATGTAATCAAAAGGTGTTTTGAAGAGTCTTTCTTTTTATCATTATTTTTTGTCTCTTGACTTATCTTTGGCTACCATAGGAAAATACCACAGATGGGGTACTTTAAAAAACAGGCATTTATTTCTCTCAGTTTAAAAGGCTGGGAAGTCCAGTATCAAGGTGGCAGTTGATAATGATTCCTCATGAGAACTTCTTCCTATTTGCATATGACTGCCTTGTTGCTTATGTCTCACATGGAAAAGAGAAAATCCTGGTGTCTCTCCTATTCTTATAAGGACGTTAATCCTATCATGGGATTAATCATGGGAGGAGTGCTCCACCCTCATGACGTCATCTAAGCCTAATTACCTCCCCAAAGCCCCACCTCCTAACACCATCACATTTGAGATGAGGACCTCAGCATAGGAATTTGAGGGAAATAAACGTTCAGTCTGCACCATCTTCCTCTTGCTTTCTTCTCTCAGGGCCCTATTGAAGACAAGCTTCCTTAATGTGGCAGGGCATGGCCTTGGTTTATGCATCTATAATTTTCAAACTGTCCTGAAGAAATGACACTGACACATACTTTGCTAATGTCACGTTGCTTAAATATAAAATAAGATTTATTGGAAAATTATAACTAAAGTATACCCGACTCCCTTAACTCTCTATACCATGCATATCTGAGATTAAGACAGTCTCTAACAGAGGGATTCCATATTCTGAATCACTCTATATTATTAAGGAAAGAAAGGCAGATCACATCTAATTGAGTGTGCTGACTGGGAACTTACTGGTCAAGGAGAGCCTTTGAAACTGAAAGGCTGAAACGAGCCTTCTTACTTGAGATGTCTGGGACAGCTTCTTTTCAGTGAACTTTCAGATTCATCTTATCTCACAATCCAAAAGAAACATCTATGTCTCCATGCCAATTATTTAGTTCTTTTCTCTCAGCAGTTCCAACCTTACCCCTCTGTCCTGCTTTGTGAGGCTGAGATTCTACAAACCATGGTTTTTGTGTGTGTCAGATGCTGCTGCTGCTGCTGCTAAGTCGCTTCAGTCATGTCTGACTCTGTGCGACCCCATAGAAGGCAGCCCACCAGGCTTCCCCATCCCTGGGATTCTCCAGGCAAGAACACTGGAGTGGGTTGCCATTTCCCTCTCCAACGCATGAAAGTGAAAAGTGAAAGTGAAGTTACTCTAGCTTCCTGTTAAACTCTGCCAATCATGGACACCAGAGACAGAAGAGCTAGAAGGACTTACTCTTTCCTGTTTGTTCCTTGTGAGCTCCTGGACTGCTTCCTGTTCTTACAAGCATCATCCTAATAGCAATTCCCAGCACTATCAGGGCTTTCCAATTACAGCAGCTAATCCAGCTTGCAGTTTCCCAACACTTGCAAACCCATCTTTGTCACCTGCCTCTCATAAATATCGGTAACATCTGCCAGTGACCATTCATCCAAGGCTCCAGCTTAGATCCAAGGACAGTTATTGAAACTCACAGACATCAGCACTAGTGGAGTGAAGCCTCCTTTTTTCAGTAGCCCTAGTTTAAACTCTTGGGCTCCTCCTATAAGTTTATATGTGTTAAATAATTGTGGGCTCTTTCTTTTGTATCTTTGGCCCTAGTGGTGATCACTGCTTTCTCTGGTCACTGTGTCCATGATAACTTAGAGACCCTTTAATTATTTAGTTAAAAACATTTTTATAAGTGTTCCTATCTAATAACTGGCATGTCTTTTCCTTTGACTGGATTCTGATACAATCTCTAAAATCAATTCATAAAAATTCAGGATAGAATTCTAATATTTCAGTCTCAGGTCATGATTTTCCTTCTATACATTTTGCTGGGTATGATACAGTGGGACTATGACTGAACTATTTTGGCTCAAGTATTAAGGCTTGTTTCTGAGATGAGGGGACACAATGATGTATAGAATCAGCAGGACTATGTGGCAGTAAAGAAATTCTCTGAGGAAACAGATTCTTTCCACTAAAATAAAGGGAAAGGAAATATCTGCTGGAGTGGAGTGAGGAGCTTTAGCTACCATAGATAACATAATGCTGCCCATCCACTTACAAGTATACTAAATTATTGTGTTCAAAATTAATACATCATAAACAGCTTTATTTATTTATTTTACTCCATTCATTTCAACTATATTTTGGAAAACATTTTGTTATTTCTAAAAAAAAAAATACTGGGTAGATTTCAGAACTTCTTGTCACTTTCAACTAGTACTAATCTATGTGATTTTCATCTTGAACTTCATCTTCAATCCAACACTTTTCCCTTTCTCTGCCATCTGAAAATATTTTCTATACCCTCCAAATTTAGAGGGGAAAGAGAGAGACAAGTTTGCCTTTGAGACATCTCATCTTCCTGTCTTTTCTAAATTCTGCATCCTGCAGTGTATTAGGATGCACTGGTGGGAGAGCAAAAGTTACACATGCTTTTATATTAATAGATCTTGTTCATGGTTGGCTGCAATAGCTTTTCTGGCCAACAGAGATATTCTGTGTGGTGTGTGTGCCAATGATCTGGAGCACATTTATAAGTTCTTCT
This sequence comes from Capra hircus, assembly GCF_001704415.2. NCBI lineage: Eukaryota > Metazoa > Chordata > Mammalia > Artiodactyla > Bovidae > Capra > Capra hircus. The sequence continues at coordinate 48,413,296 of NC_030810.1, forward strand.
GGAGGGACTATGGGTCCACTCATGGCACAGTTCCCTGATTTACGAGATCTGACTCAGCAATTCCTGGCAGTATAACCTACTGTGAGTGTTACTATAGTATTTTACATAGTGGGACAATTTTTCATGAAGGTACCATAAAGTGGCTCAAATGTAATTATGTCTGATCACCCCTGACTGACAGGAAATTCAGACATTCATGTGGAACATAGTCAGTTGTACAGCATCCTGCTCCTGGCATCCAAATGGAGAAGACTTGACCATAAAATTCACAATTGTGATAAGCAGTTTGATGGTCAATTTTATGTGTCAACTTGGTTCCCCAGATATATAGTCAGACATTACTCCTCATGTTTCTGTAAGAGTGTATTTGTATGATGTTTTCATTGAAATCCACGGACTCTGAGTTAAGCAGGAAAGTAATGAAAGATCAGCCTCCCACAGGAAGAAGGAATTCTGCCACAGATAGCCTTCTGGCCTGAGCTACAGCACCAGCTCTCCCCTGGGTCACCAGCCAGGCTACAAAGTCTGTGGATTTCAGCTTCCCTGGTGGCTCAGAGGGTAAAGCATCTGCCTGTGATGCGGAAGACTCAGGTTTGATCCCTGGGTCGGGAAGATCCCCTGGAGAAGGAAATGGCAACCCACTCCAGTATTCTTGCCTGGCGAAGCCCATAGACAAAGGAGCCTGATGGGCTACAGTCCATGGGGTCACAAAGAGTCAAACACGACTGAGTGACTACACTTAGCCTCCAAAAATCACATAATCCCATTCTTTACAAATCCTTTTCTCTCTTTCTCTTTCTCCAGTCCTCTTTCTCTCTCCCTCCTTCTCTCTCTCAAATGTTTGTCTCTCTGTGTGTATATGTGTGTGCTTTATACACACTGAGTGAGTGAGTGAAGTCACTCAGTCGTGTCCAACTTTTTGTGACCCCATGGACGGTAGCCTATCAGGCTCCTCTTTCCATAGGATTTTCCAGGCAAGAGTACTGGAGTGGGTTGCCATTTCCTTCTCCAGGAGATCTTCCCAACCCAGGGATCAAACCCAGGTCTCCCACATAGTAGGCAGACGCTTTACCATCTGAGCCACCAGGGAAGAGCCCCTTATACACACTAGTAATTCTGTTTATCCAAGATTCCTAATACAGAAATGTTAACAAACTCAGTTTACTTTCTGAAAGACTGCAATAATGGTCCTGGTTAATAGGTGGGGTAGATTGATTCCCCTTGTGGTGTTAACATTAGCCAATGTGTAAATACTCTTGTTTCCTCAAGTTTGGCTCCAAAGCTATACTTCTGTTCCTCTGCTCAGCTCAAACCAGCATATTTTAGGTGTGTTCAGTGGAAGAATGGAATGAAAATCACTGTGTTTGTTAGGCACCCTTAATCTTTATGGGCTAACATTTTAGATACCTGCTAACTTGACCTAGAGTTAGGTGAGGATGAACACAGTGATCCAGGAAATATCCACTTCACACACATTCCTCTTGATCATTTTCAGGCTAAAAATTAGAATGTTGAGGAGGTTCCTGGTAATAGCAAGGCTGGTTATGCCCCTCTTTTAGTAAGCCCTAAAGGAACTGTTTGCCCTGCAACTGTTCGCATTTTTCATTTCTTTGATCTGGGTTTTTATGATTTAGGCAACAGGAAAAGTTCCATTCCACCTCCTTTTATCCACACCTCTTCTTGTCTTATAGTCTTGTAGAGAGGAATTCCATTTTACTGTAGTATATTATCATTATGATGAACTTTTTTTGACTATTCTTCTCCATTTGGACACCACACCACTCATAATGGCTACCTGAATTCCTGCCAGTGGAAACATGAATGCATTTCCCTCATTGTGAAAACAGAGCAGGAAAATGTGGGTTGCTGCCTGCCTGCCTAGAGAGCTGCCTTGGCCTTTGATACAAGAGCAAATGTTTGCAGGATTATTGGCTTCAATGTGTCTCTAGGGGTAACTCAACCTATGTAGTTTCTTCCTTTCTTATGGGGCAGCCACAAAGACACAGGAAGTTGACACAATGACTGATGTAGGTGGAAGAGCAACTAGAGACCATATAGACTCTTTAGAAATATAAACTCCACCATAGAATTTTTTAGCAGATTTCTGCATTTAGACAACACATGTATATAACCATTAATAAACAGCTTTTAGAAAGATTGAGTTATCTATTCAGTGTTGTATTTCTTAATATCTTTAACCAATGTATACCTTCATTTCAGAGAATCATGTACCAGAATAGGTCAAGTAACTTTGTATGACACTTTTAAAAAGTGTAAAAAGTATTTATAAGCTAATGAGAATATTAATTTGATATTTCAGCATTTGACAGAAAGATTGCAAAGTGTTCATAAGATAACTTCAGAGTTATATCCTATAAAAAGTTATATAAGGGCATGAGAGTTGTGAATTATGAAGAATTAAGTAAAATAAATATAATTGTGGAAAATGTATTAAATTAAGTTAATTAAAATTATTCATATTCATTTAATTCAACAACCTACTCTGGTCTTTGGGTGATGAGAGGGGAGTGTACCACAGGGACTCATAGTACATCCCATACAAAAGGCCACCTGTCCAAGGTCAAGAAACATAACTAAGCTATTATGTACATAAAATACAAATAGAAACTTAAAATGAAATAGCAAAGGAATATATTCCAGATGAAGGAACAAGATAAAATTCTAGAACCAAAACTAATTGAACTGGAGATAGCCAATCTAATCTAGAAATGATTCTTACTGATGACTGGAAAGATGATCCAAGAACTTGACAAGAGGATGGAGGCTCAGAGCAAGAAGTTTCAAGAAAAAAACCTAACAAAACAAATTTAAAATAATTAACAAAATGGCAATGAGAATGTATGTATCAATCATCACCTTAAATGTGAATGGATTAAACGCTCCAACTAAAAGACATGGATGGCTGAATAGAAACAAAAATAAGACACATATATACACTGTCTATGAAAGACCCTATTCAGATCTAGAGACACATATAGATGAAAAGTGAGGGAATAAAAACAGATACTCCCTGAAAATGGAAATCAAAACGAAACAGAAATAGTATTCATATCAGGCAGAATACATTTTAAAACACTGTTATAAAAGACAAAGAAGGGCACCACATATGATCAAGGGATTGATCCATGAGGAAGAGATAACAATTATAAATAGTTATGCACTAAAAACTAGAGCATCACAATATAATATTTTTTATATTCTTTAATATTTTTTATATTTCCATATGTCTATATATCAAAGGAAATGCAGAAGAATGCTCAAACTACCACACAATTGCACTCATCTCACACGCTAGTAAAGTAATGCTCAAAATTCTCCAAGCCAGGCTTTAGCAATATGTGAAACGTGAACTCCCTGATGTTCAAACTGGTTTTAGAAAAGGCAGAGAAACCAGAGATCAAATTGCCAACATCCGCTGGATCATGGAAAAAGCAAGAGAGTTCCAGAAAAACATCTATTTCTGCTTTATTGACTATGCCAAAGCCTTTGACTGTGTGGATCACAAGAATCTGTGGAAAATTCTGAAAGAGATGGGAATACCAGACCACCTAAGCTGCCTCTTGAGAAATCTGTATGCAGGTCAGGAAGCAACAGTTAGAACTGGGCATGGGACAACAGACTGGTTCCAAATAGGAAAAGGAGTACATCAAGGCTGTATATTGTCACCCTGCTTATTTAACTTATATGCAGAGTACATCATGAGAAACACTAGGCTGGAAGAAGCTCAAGCTGGAATCAACATTGCCGGGAGAAATATCAATAACCTCAGATATGCAGGTGACACCACTATTATGGCAGAAAGTGAAGAGGAGCTAAAAAACCTCTTGACGAAAGAGAAAGAGGAGAGCGAAAAAGTTGGCTTAAAGCTCAACATTCAGAAAACGAAGATCATGGCATCTGGTCCCATCACTTCATGGGAAATAGATGGTGAAACACTAGAAACAGTGTCAGACTTTATTATTATTTTGGGCTCCAACATCACTTCAGATGGTGACTGCAGCCATGAATTAAAAGATGCTTACTCCTTGGAAGAAAAGTTATGACCAACCTAGATAGTATATTGAAAAGCAGAGACATTACTTTGCCAACTAAGGTCCGTCTAGTCAGTTCAGTTCAGTTCAGGCACGTGTCCGACTCTTTGCGACCCCATGAATCACAGATGCCAGGCCTCCCTGTCCATCACCATCTCCCGGAGTTCACTCAGGCTCATGTCCATCGGGTCCATAATGCCATCCAGCCATCTCATCCTTGGTCGTCCCCTTCTCCTCCTGCCCACAATCCCCCTCAGCATCAGAGTATTTTCCAATGAGTCACCTCTTCACATGAGGTGTCCAAAGTACTGGAGCTTCAGCTTTAGCATCATTCCTTCCAAAGAAATCCCAGGGTTGATCTCCTTCAGAATGGACTGGTTGAATCTCCTTGCAGTCCAAGGGACTCTCAAGAGTCTTCTCCAACACCACAGTTCAAAAGTTCAAAAGCACAGTTCAAAAGCACAGTTCTTCCGCACTCAGCCTTCTTCACAGTCCAACTCTCACATCCATACATGACCACAGGAAAAACCATAGCCTTGTGTAGATGGACATTAGTCAGCAAAGCAATGTCTCTACTTTTCAATATGCTATCTATGTTGGTCATAACTTTTCTTCCAAGGAGTAAGTGTCTTTTAATTTCATGGCTGCAGTCACCATCTGTAGTGATTTTGGAGCCCCCCAAAATAAAATATGACGCTGTTTCTACTGTTTTGCCATCTATTTCCCATGAAGTGATGGGACCAGATGCCATGATCTTTGTTTTCTGAATGTTGAGCTTTAAGCCAACTTTTTCACTCTCCTCTTTCACTTTCATCAAGAGGCTTTTTAGCTCCTCTTCACTTTCTGCCATAAGGGTGGTATCATCTGCATATCTGAGGTTATTGATATTTCTCCTGGCGATCTTGACTCCAGCTTGTGCTTCCTCCAGCCCAGTGTTTCTCATGATGTACTCTGCATATAAGTTAAATAAGCAGGGTGACAATATACAGCCTTGATGTACTCCTTTTCCTATTTGGAACCAGTCTGTTGTTCCATGTCCAGTTCTAACTGTTGCTTCCTGACCTGCATACAGATTTCTCAAGAGGCAGCTTAGGTGGTCTGGTATTCCTATCTCTTTCAGAATTTTCCAGTTTCTTGTGATCCAAACAGTCAAAGGCTTTGGCACAGTCAATAAAGCAGAAATAGATGTTTTTCTGGAACTCTCTTGCTTTTTCCATGATCCAACAGATGTTGGCAATTTGATCTCTGGTTTCTCTGCCTTTTCTAAAACCAGTTTGAACATCAGGGAGTTCACGGTTCACGTATTGCTGAAGCCTGGCTTGGAGAATTTTGAGCATTACTTTACTAGCATGTGAGATGAGTCCAATTGTGCAGTAGTTTGAGCATTTTTTTGCATTGCCTTTCTTTGGAATTGGAATGAAAATTGACCTTTTCTGTTCCTGCAGCCACTGCTGAGTTTTCCAAATTTGCTAGCATATTGAGCGCAGCACTTTCACAGCATCATCTTTCAGGATTTGAAACAGCTCCACTGGAATTCCATCACCTCCACTAGCTTTGTTTGTAGTGATGCTTTCTAAGGCCCACTTGACTTCACATTCCAAGATGTCTGGCTCTAGATTAGTGATCACATCATCATGATTATCTGTGTTGTGAAGATATTTTTTGTACAATTCTTCTGTGTATTCTTGCCACCTCTTCTTAATATCTTCTGTTTCTGTTAGGTCCAGACCATTTCTGTCGAGCCCATCTTTGCATGAAATGTTCCCTTGGTATCTTTAATTTTCTTGAAGAGATCTCTAGTCTTTCCCATTCTGTTGTTTTCCTCTATTTCTTTGCATTGATCGCTGAAGAAGGCTTTCTTATCTCTTCTTGCTATTCTTTGGAACTCTGCATTCAGATGCTTATACCTTTCCTTTTCTTCTTTTCTTTTTGCCTCTCTTCTTTTCACAGCTATTTGTAAGGCCTCCCCAGACAGCCATTTTTCTTTTTTGCATTTCTTTTTCATGGGGATGGTCTTGATTCCTGTCTCCTGTACAATGTCACGAACCTCATTCCATAGTTCATAAGGTACTCTATCTATCAGATATAGGCCCTTAAATCTATTTCTCACTTCTACTGTACAATCATAAAGGATTTGACTTAGGTCATACCTGAATGGTCCAGCGGTTTTCCCTGCTTTCTTCAATTTGAGTCTGAATTTGGTAATAAGGAGTTTATGATCTGAGCCACAGTCAGCTCCTGGTCTTAGTTTTGTTGGCTGTATAGTGCTTCTCCATCTTTGGCTGCAAAGAATATAATCAATCTGATTTTGGTGTTGACCATCTGGTGATGTTCATATGTAGAGTCTTCTCTTGTGTTTTTGGAAGAGGGTGTTTGCTATGACCAGTGCATTTTCTTGGCAAAACTCTATTAGTCTTTGCCCTGCTTCATTCCGCATTCCAAGGCCAAATTTGCCTGTTACTCCAGGTGTTTCTTGACTTCCTACTTTTGCATTCCAGTCCTCTATAATGAAAAGGACATTTTTTTGGGTGTTAGTTCTAAAAGGTCTTGTAGGTCTTCATAGAACCGTTCAACTTCAGCTTCTTCAGTGTTACTGGTTGGGGTATAGCCTTGGATAACTATGATATTGAATGATTGCCTTGAAGATGAACAGAGATAATTCTGTCATTTTTGAGATTGCATCCAAGTACTGCATTTTGGACTCTTTTGTTGACCATGATGGCTACTTCATTTCTTCTGAGGGATTCCTGTGCACAGAAGTAGATATAATGGTCATCTGAGTTAAATTCACCCATCCAGTCCATTTTAGTTCGCTGATTCCTACAATGTCGACGTTCACCCTTGCCATCTCTTGTTTGACCACTTCCAATTTGCCTTGATTCATGGACCTGACATTCCAGGTTCCTATGTAATATTGCTCTTTATAGCATCGGATCTTGTTTCTATCACCAGTCACATCCATAACTGGGTATTGTTTTTGCTTTGGCTCCATCCCTTCATTCTTTCTGTAGTTATTTCTCCACTAATCTCCAGTAGCATGACTATGGTTTTTCCTGTGGTCATGTATGGATGTGAGAGTTGGACTGTGAAGAAGGCTGAGCACCAAAGAATTGATGAGTTTGAATTGTGGTGTTGGAGAAGACTCTTGAGAATCCCTTGGACTGCAAGGAGATCCAACCAGTCCATTCTGAAGGAGATCCACCCTGGGATTTCTTTGGAATGATGCTAAGGCTGAAGCTCCAGTACTTTGGCCACCTCATGTGAAGAGTTGACTCTTTGGAAAAGACTTTGATGCTGGGGGGGATTGTGGGCAGGAGGAGAAGGGGACGACCAAGGATGAGATGGCTGGATGGCATCACTGACCCAATGGACGTGAGTCTGAGTGAACTCCAGGAGATGGTGATGGACAGGGAGGCCTGGCGTGCTGCGTATCATGGGGTCGCAAAGAGTTGGACAAGACTGAGCGACTGAACTGAACTGAACTAAACTGATATATATGAAGTGAAGTGAAAGTCACTCTGTCATCTCCGACTCTTTGTGACCCCAAGGACTATACAGCCCATAGAATTCTCCAGGCCAGAATACTGGAGTGGATAGCCTTTCCCTTCTCCAGCAGATCTTCCCCACCCAGGAATCGAACCCAAGGTTTCCCACATTGCAGGTGGATTCTTTACCAATTGTTTACCAATTCTTTACCAGTTAGATATGTCTAATAGGAATATCTCTATATAGCTATATATAAATCTACATGTATACCTATATATATGTTGTTTATTCACCCAGTCGTGTCCAAGTCTTTGATAACCCATGGACTGCAGCATACCAGGCCTACATGTACCTCACCATCTCCCAAAGTTTGCCCAAGTTCATGTCCATTGCATCATTGATGCCATCCAGCCATCTCATCCTCTGATGTCCCCTTCTCCTTCTGCCCTCAATATTTCCCATATATATATATATATATATATATATATATATATATATATCTGAATCACTATACTGTAGACCTGAAACTAACAAAATATTGTAAATTGACTATATTTTAATAACAATTTTTAAAAAAGGAAAATAAGATGTACTAATGCCTAAGAATTTAATAGAGGTTAAAATAACCTATAGCAACTATTACTACCCTTCTTGTTGGTGTTGTGAGAGTTGTGAAATGAAGTTCTACTTTCAAAATTGTTTCTCTCAAAATATGCATTTTCTTTAGAAAAAGTAATTCCAAAGAAAAATAATGTAATAGAAACATCTAGGATCATAAATTTTAAGGATACTTATCTTAATGCTCTAGCTTTCTGTTACTACTATATTACATTGAGGAAGACCTGTTTTAGAACATTTTAATTGTTAACATAAACAGATTAAGTAACTGTATAAAACCACCACAATATTGTAAAGTAATTAGCCTCCAATTAAAATCAAAAATAAATCAAAAAAATAAAGAGTCCTATAAAACAGTAGAATAGTTAAACATCAAGCAATTACCAAGGAAGGATATAACCAGTTGGTGTCTGAATTCTTTAGACTTTTCAGTGGTACATGATTTAATTGATGCTGGATTATAACAAGAAACAGAGATGGATATTCAAATATAGATGCTGATATTCTATATTGCATTACTATTTATAAAGGTGATAGAATTCCAGCTGAGCTATTTTAAATCCTAAAAGATGATGCTGTTTAAGTACTGCATTCAATATATCAGCAAATTTGGGAAACTCAGCAGTGGTCACAGGACTGGAAAAAGTCAGTTTTCGTTCCAGTCTCAAAGAAGGGCAATGACAAAAATGTTCAAACTACCGCACAATTGCACTCATTTCACATGCTAGCAAGGCAATGTTCAAAACCCTCCAAGCTAGGCTACAACAATATGTGAACTTAAAACTTCCAGATGTTCAAGCTGAATTTAGAAAAGTCAGAAGAACGAGAGATCAAATAGCCAACATCAACTGGACCATAGTAAAAGCAAGGTAATTAAAAAAAAAAAATCTACTTCTGTTTGATTGACTATGTGAAAGCCTTTGACTGTGTGGATCACAACAAACTGGAGTTCTTAGAGATGGGAATACCAGGCCACCTTACCTGACTCCTGAGAAACCTGTATGCAGGTTAAGAAGCAACAGTTAGAACCATACATGTAACAACAGACTGGTTCAAATTTGGGAAAGGAATATGTCAAGGTTGTATGATATCATCCTGATTATTTAACTTATATGCAGAGTTCAGTTCAGTTCAGTCGCTCAGTCTGTCCAACTCTTTGTGATCCCATGGATTCTAAGACAATAGACTTCCTTGTCCATCACCTACTCCCGGAACTTGCTCAAACTCAAGTCCATTGAGTCGGTGATGGCCATCAACCATCTAATCCTCTGCTGTCCCCTTCTCCTCATGCCTTCAATTTTTCCCAGCATTGGGGTTTTTCCAGGTCTTTTCCAATGAGTCAGTTCTTTACATCAGGTGGCTAAAATATTGGAATTTCAGCTTCAGCGTCAGTCCTTCCAGTGAACACCCAGGACTGATCTCCTTTATGATGGACTGGTTGGATCTCCTTGCAGTCCAAGGGATTCTCAAGAGTCTTCTCCAACACCACAGCTCAAAAGCATCAATTCTTCACCACTCATCTTTGTTTATAATCCAATTCTCATATCCAAACATGACTACTGTAAAAACCATAATTTTGCTAGACTGACCTTTGTCAGCAAGGTAACATCTCTGCTTTTTAATATGCTGTCTAGTTCGGTCATTGCTTTTCTTCCAAGGAGCAAGTGTCTTTTCATTTCATGGTTGCAGTCACCATCTGCAGTGATTTTGGAGCCCCCCAAAATTAAAGTCTGTCACTGTTTCCATTGTTTCCCCATGTATTTGCCATGAAGTGATGGGACCAGATGTCATGATATTACTTTTCTGATTGATGAGTTTTAAGACAACTTTTTCCTTATCCTCTTTCATTTTCATCAAGAGGCTCTTTAGTTCTTAGCTTTATGTCATAAGGGTGATTTCATCTAAATATCTGAGATTATTGATATTTCCCCTGGCAATTTTGACTCCAGCCTGTGTTTCATCTAGCCCAGCATTTCAAATGATGTACTCTGAATATAATTTTTATAAGCTGGGTGATAATATACAACCTTGATGTGCTCCTTTCCTGATTTGGAACCAGTCTGTTGTTCTATGCCCAGTTCTAACTGTTGCTTCTTGACCTGCATACAGATTTTTCAGGAGGCAGGTAAGGTGCCTGGTATTCCCATCTCTTTAAGAATTTTCCACAGTTTGTTGTGATGTACACAGTCAAAGGCCTTGCATTTGTCATTGTCAATAAAGTAGATATTTTTCTGGAGCTCTCTTGCTTTTTCAATAATCCAACAGATGTTGGCAATTTGCAGAGTACATCATGAGCAATGCTGGGTAAGATGAAGCACAAGCTGCTGGGAGAAATAACAACCTCAGATATGCAGATGATACTACCTTAATGGCAGAAATAGAAGAGGAACTAAAGAGCATCTTGACAAAAGTGAAATATGACAGTGAAAGAGCTGGCTTAAACTCAGCATTCAAAAACCGAAGATCATGGCATCTTGTTCCATCACTTCACAGCAAATACTTCAGGAAACAATGGAAACAGTGAGAGACTATTTTCTTGAGCTCCAAAATCACTGTAGATGGTGGCTGTGGCCATGAAATTAAAAGTCACTTGCACCTTTGAAGAAAAGCTATGACAAACCTAGACAGTGTATTACAAAGCAGAGACATTACTTTGCAGTCAAAATCAATGTCCATTGACTGATGAATGGATAAAAAGTAATGGTATGTATATACAATGGAATATTACTCAGTCATAAAAATGACCACATTTGAGTCAGTTCTAGTAAGGTGGATGAACCTAGAGCCTGTTATATAGAATGAAGTAAATCAGAAAGAGAAAAGCAGATATCACATATTAATGCATATGTATGGAGTCTGGATAAATGGCCCTGAAGAGCCTATTTGCAAGGCAGCAATAGAGATGCAGACATGGAGAACAGACTTGTAGACACCGTGGCTGAAGGAGAGTGTGGGACAAATTGAGAGAGTATCATTGAAACATATACATGACCATATGAAAAATATTTAGTGGGATTTTACTGAATGTTGCAGGGAGCTCAACTTAGAGCTCTGCAACAACCTAGAGAGGCAGGATGGGATGGGAGGGAGGTTCAAGAAGGAGGGGATATATATACACGTGTGGCTGATTCATGTTTATGTATGGCAGAAATCAATACAACATTTTAAAACAATTATCCTCCACTTAAAAATAAATACATTTATTTTTAAAAAATGAGTGATTGAAATAGAAATGGTATCAAACCACAACAATATTAGGTCATTTGGGACCATGAGCAACTACTTAGGCTAACAATTACTTTGAAGTAGTGAGTATGCATAATATTTCAAGACAGGAAGAAAGAGATATGAGAGTTTTCTAGTGCAATCTGTACTCTCATGTTCTCTACTGCTATAACTTGTAAAAATTATCTTTCAGAATACAAGAGTCTTGTGATTCCAATGAAGCAGCAACACTGCTAATGATTTATGAAACCTGTTCTCTCTCTGGTAAACAAGGACAGACTGGCTCATGCCCAAGAGGCTTGGTCTGCAAGCTCAGAATTCCCCTAGGGGGCCCTGGCTCAATAAAATTCTTGCTTTTTAATGGAAATGTATGTAGATTTTTAGATGCTAGGATAAGCATTTGAAATTATACATTATGTTGATATTTTCTATAGCAATTTATAAAGCATTTTAACCTATTTATTTCTGGATAGGAAAAGCTGAATTATTGGTGTATTTTCTTTTCAAATCTTTTGCATATTCATAACACTTTAGATTGAGGCTTCTTTAGTGAATGTTCCATGCTTGATTCGTTGTTCATTTAAACAATAGGGGATAGAAAATAAAGAGATAATTAGTGAATATTATCTTCATTTTGAACTGTAAAACATGTTTTCATTGTAAGTAAGTACACCTTTATAAATACACTTAAAAATACAATCCTGTAAGGCATTTGGAGGCAGGTACAAATGCTCTGAAGTCTGAGATTTGATTTGTCACCTGTGGAAAACTAATTCTGATAGGAGTACTAAGATTTGTTATCCTGGTCTCTACTGAATTGCATTTATTCAAGCTTCAATAGAACCTTCCCCATCTTCTGGCACCTGAGTGCTGTACATCTCACCTGTGCCCATAAACTGATAATGAACTGATGGAACTGAGTTATTGGGAATGGAAACAGTAATGTTGGTAGTTGAGGCTAGGACTCTCAGAGGATGACCAAAGTAATAAGGTAACTCTGCATAAGTGAATCACCACTGAGGGTAAGACACTAGCATATGCAAACTGGTTTTCATTATTATGCAGAATTTCTAGAAGAGAATAATATTAAGAAGTTATTCATAACATAGGATACTTGTTTCCCCTTAGTATTGTTTCTAGCAAGTTAGCCAAAAGAACATTGTGAGTGATCTGAAAATCCAATGATTTCTAGTATCCAGGTATGTTAATGTCACAAAAGGGGGCAGTAAGAGCATCTATCCAAAACTGTGTCAAGTAATAGCACATCTTCTGACTCACATTCAAGGTAACAGCTAAACATCTACATTAGACAAGCAGGCATGGGGTAGCTCTTTTCATAGCATGTTTAGCTTAATTCTTTCCTCTTCAGAAACAGGATTTCTATTTTATTGGAAAACATGAAGCTTTCCATTTCTTACTCTCCTTATTTGTATTTTCCTTATTCATCTGATAAGGCCTCAGACTGGGTATATTGTCAAATTAGTTATATTGTAATAAAAATTAAGTTAATTTTTATCTGTTTGGAAGTAAAGAAAGGTCTATGTTTTCTTTGGAATGCAGCTCCCATTTTTTTGTGGCAAAAGTTGTATAAAGATATTTGTGTGCCAAAGAAATTTATGAATCATTGATCTTTACTTCGTTCATCATCTTTCTCATTTCTGGAAATATATATATTTCTTAATATTTATATTTCTTCATTTATTATATTTATATATTTATAAATATATGTGTATATGTATATGTGTGTGTATATATATATTTCTTCATAGGGGGTTGTGGTTCAGAGGTAGATGTTAAAAATTGTTTTGCTTCCTTCACATGTAGATAGGTGAAAACTCATTTAAACTCCTTGCCAAGAAGGATGGCATCATGCTTCTGTAATAAGAAGAGGGCAGCCATTAATACAGGTTTCCTTGCTTGTTGCAACAAAATACACCAAAAAGAGTTGAAAGAACATAACATTTATATAGATATTTTAGAAATAGAACCAGCTTCTTGAACTTTAACTTGCATTCCACTAGGTGACTTGATTTTCTGAAGCTAAGAGGATGGATCATAAAGAATTGTCTAGGTTTCTACCTAGATTTTTTTGTCTTTCTGGTGTCTGCAAAAACTTTTCCAAAAGAATTTTGAATAATATTTCTAATGTTCTTCAGCTGCTTTAAAAAATATTGATTAATTTATTCTTTGGTCATAAGTAGCACTGTAAAGGAAGTTATTATCAAAAATGTAGTTACACCTTAAAAATTTTGACTTTTTTGAATAAATAAATAATACACAGCAATCGACACTGGATCTATAATTTTACACCTCACTGATTTTAATATAAAGAATAATAGATATGTAATTTCAACTCTCAACTCTAGTAAGAGATGGATTTGCCTCTGTCACTTGGAATTTAGATTTATATCTTTTAGCTCACTCAGAAATGTTCCTATGGAGTAGTATTTCAGTCGTTGAAATGTTCAAATTTGTTTGTAATTACTTTGACTTTTTTTTTTTTTTCCATTTGAGGTTTCCCAGGTGATGTAAATGGTAAAGACTTTTTTTCCCATTTGAAGTGGTTGTTTATTGATGGCTATATTTCATTCCAAAGAAATTCTGTGTACAGATTGACTGAGAGACAGTTCATTTGAACACACAAAAAAACAATCATTTTTCTTTAATTCTATTAAATGCTCATTATCTCCATAAGCAGTAGTTCTCACAAGGTGGTCCCCAGAACAGAAGTGGCAGCACTATCTGTGAATTTGCTATAAATGAAAATTCTCAGATTTTGTCCAGAACTACTGATTCAGGAACCCTAAGGACTCTGAGATTTTGAGTTTTAATAAGATTTTCAGATGATGCTGATATGTCGTCAAGTTTGGGTGGTGGTTTAGTCACTAAGTCATGTCAGACTCTTGCAACCCCATGGACTGTAGCCTGCCAGGCTCCTCTGTCCATGGGATACTCCAGGTAAAAATACTGGAGTGGGTTGTCATTTCCTTTTCCAAGTTTGGGAGTCACTGGCTATAAAAAAGGGCTTCCCTGGTGACTCAGTAAAGAATCCACCTGCAACGTGGGAGACCTGGATTCGATCCCTGGGTTGGGAAGATCCCCTGGAGAAGAGCATGGCAAGCCACTTCAGTATTCTTGCCTGGAGAATTCCATGTAAAGAGGACCCTGACAGGTCCATGAGGTCACGGAAAGTCGGATATGACTGAGTGACTAACACATACACATACACACACAAATTGCTTTCAGATATGTCATCACATTGATTTCTCTTATTAACCTCCTAAATTAGGTGTAGCAACAAAATGTTAGTTGCAACCATGTAAGAATTAAAGATTTTAAAATTAAAAAAATAAAAAACTAAAAAAAAAAAAAAATCCAAGCCAAAAAAAAAAAAAAAAGAATGCTATAAATGTTAAAGCTGAAGCTCCTATACTTTAGCCACCTGATTCAAGGAGCTAACTCATTGGAAAAGATCCTTATGCTGGGAATGAAGGAAGGCAAAAGTAAAAGAGGGCAACAGAAGATGAGATATTTAGAAAGAATTACTCAGTGGACATGAACTTGAGCAAACTCCAGGAGATAGTGGAGGACAGGGAAGCCTGGCGTGTTACAGTCCATGCGTTCTCAAAGAGTAGGATATGACTTAGCAACTGAACAGCAACAAGTAAGAAAACTCAAATTTTTGTCAAAGGTCACCCAGTATTAGAATTCATATTCTTTCTTTGGGCCTTCTTATAATATACTATGGTACAATAAAACTCCCATAAAAGATATTGATATGATACATTTTAATTCTGCATCAATAATAATTCTAATTTTGGTTATTATTCTTAATATTAAGTAACATATTAAAGTATATCAGTTGAAAAATCTTCACATATTAGAACTTTCATGATCTGTGTGGTATGGTTTATTGAGAAAAATTTACCCTCCTAAGGGAGAGCCAACCAGTCCATTCTGAAGATCAGCCCTGGGTTTTCTTTGGAAGGAATGATGCTAAAGCTGAAACTCCAGTACTTTGACCACCTCATGTGAAGAGTTGACTCATTGGAAAAAACTCTGATGCTGGGAGGGATGGGGCAGGTGGAGAAGGGGATGACAGAGGATGAGATGTCTGGATGGCATCACTGACTTGATAGAAGTGAGTCTGAGTGAACTCCGGGAGTTGGTGATGGACAGGGAGGCCTGGCGTGCTGCGATTCGTGGGGTAGCAAAGAGTCAGACATGACTGAGGGACTGAACTGAACTGATACATATTACATTTAAAGTTAATATATTGTATTGATGAGATATCATTATATTGCAAAATTCATAATAGAGATATTTGGAGAACATTTTATTTTTTAGGTTTCTTTCTTTCTCAGACTAAAATTGTGGTCAAGTTACCACTATTTTGTTCACATGTGAGGTATTTGTTTGAGTACCTACTTTTTGGTCTGTGTTTTTCTAGGCATTAGAAAAATAAATCCGTGTCCTAAGTCTCACTGTCTCAGAGCTTCCTTTATTTAGATATAAAACAAAACTGAGAAAAGGCTAAGTCACCATTGCATGACCTGAAGTATAGCAATAGCCTCCTCAACATTTTCCCTGCACACACTCTTTACTCTGCTACAACAGACAATGAACCATGCCAGACACAAGTGATATTATATCATTTCTCTGCCTCAAACTCTTGAGAAGCTTCTCATTATATTTAATGAATAAAATCCTAAGTATTTTCAATAAGAAACAAGGCCCAACATTATCTGAACCTTCTGTGTACCCATAACTTGCTGTGCTTTAACTATTTTTTTGAGTATGTTAAGCATATGCCTAACCTAAATCCCTTGAATTTGCTGGTTATTTGGTCTGGAATACTTTTGCCCTAAACATTCACATGGGTTTTTGTCATTTCATTACGGATTTTATTCAAATGTTACCTTCTTACCTCCTCTGACAGGCAACAAACACTATGTAAAATAGTCTCATACACGCTATCTAGTCACTTTCAAATCTCCTCATCCTGCCCTATTTCTTGTTCAAAGTGTGATCAAATTACATCCCTGGCAGTATTTCATATATTATATATTAATTTTATGTTTCTTGCTTAACATTTTGTTATAAGGAGTGCACCAATAATTAGATATTAATTATTTTTTGTTTATAATTAATCTGTTCCTGTACTGCTTGCATCACTTGAAGGTAGAAACTTTTATCACTTTCTTCACCACTGTATCACTTACACTAAGAGCTAAAAATGAGGATCATACCGCATATTGTTGTTTAGTCACTCAGTCGTGTTCAACTGTTTGTGACCCCATGGACACAGGCTCTTCTGTCCCTGGGATTCTCCAGGCAAGAATACTGGGGTGGGTTGCCATTTCCTTCTCCAGATACCACATGTTATGTATTAACAATTATCAGGTCATTTTATAATGGAAAATTTTCATTAATGATGAAAAGCAAACTTATGCCTTAAATAACAGTACTACTAGGCATCATGTACAAGATAAACAGATAGATCTGAAAGGAGGAAATAGACATACAAAGATAGCAGGAGCACTCAGTCCATTGGAAGATGGATACTACTCTAGAAAATAGGTATAATAAAACTTAGGGAGGTGAAAATATGATAAAATATATAGAACTATATATTTCTTTACTTATATTTCTATAGTGGTCTCACCTCATCCACTGATATTTATATACATGGATTATCTGACAGGAAAAAATAAAACTTTATGAGAAATTAAAAACATTCATGTTTTTTACCCTGTTCTGTAAGTGAGTAAGTGACAAATTTTGTTAAACCATATGTTAGAAAAATGAGACTTTCTACTTTTTACATAAAATTTCTGGTGGAATATGTATATGTTTGTGATTTCTCCCATGAAACAAGTTCATGGAGGTAGGACATTTTCCTTATTTGCCTTTAAATCTCCACAACATAAATTGAAGCATTTTTATATAATAAGTTCTTAATGTATAAATGAAAGAGTATCATAAATCTATACTTTTATTTCCAAATAACTGAGAGCTCTTGTTATTTGAGATGTTGGACATTCTTTCTTAGTGGTAAGGGATTTTTCACTTCAATTTAGTGTAAATCTTTACTTTTTGGTGCTGTCAGCCTGTAGGTAATGTTTTCATTAGCCATCAATCATTTTCTGCTTCCTAGATATACAAGTCTGATGCGTAGCCTGCA
The DNA here is from genome assembly GCF_001704415.2 of Capra hircus. Classification (NCBI taxonomy): domain Eukaryota; kingdom Metazoa; phylum Chordata; class Mammalia; order Artiodactyla; family Bovidae; genus Capra; species Capra hircus. The sequence continues at coordinate 48,430,861 of NC_030810.1, forward strand.
AGATTCTGTACAAGAAAAATACCCATTATAAGTAAAATATGAATCTTCTTGAACTATTACATTAGTGAATGATGACCTTTATAAAATGATGGGCAATTAGAAAGCCTCCAAAATATATTTGGAAGTATAAGCCTTCTTAACTAAGTTCCTATAAGTAAGTCTCATATCTTGAAAGCAAAAGAGGCAGTGATTTCCAATATTCACTGTTCATGAATTGATGTAAAATTTTGACTGATTTTCAAAAAACACTTTGCTATTTTCAAAGTTTTTTCTTTGGGTATAGATATAGAAGAAAAATAAATGTAGAAATTTTTTTGAAATTCTGCCTATCTAAGCAGGAAATATTAATATCTAGCATCATCATGATTTATGATTAATAAAATGTTGCTCCTGGTTTATCTCAAAGGAAGGATTAGTGCATGTGTCTTTGAAGAGGAATCAGGGAGCTCTAATACTTTAAAGGTGAGGGTGGAGACATGGGCTCAAACAATTAAATCAACTTATTTCACTTGTAAAGGAACTTAAATACCGTTTCTTGCTGTTTCTTTTCTGCTCTTAGTCACTTTCAGAAATAGTCATTAAAGATTCAAAATTCAAAGTGGCAAAGTAAAATACATATTTAAAAGTGTGAAGTAATGATATAAAATGTTGGTGATAACATATTAGTACAAAGCTTTAATGAGTAATGGTAGCAGTTGTGTGGTAAATTTTACTTTCTGTAGGTGGGTTTAAGATACACATCTCTTGACATAAAATTGTACCATATGACAATTGTCGAAAAAATATGGACTCTTTTTGATTTAAATTTCCTATTATGTAGTACATGAAATTATTTTTCTTCTCCTAACACCACAGAGTTAGCACATAATAAACCCAAGAAATGTAGTTTGCTGCAACAAAGAAGTTTGAAAAGTCATTATAGTTGTCTTTGAGGAACATTATAATAGTTTTATCATCTACCTCATATATAATTTTCAGTAAGATTTGTCTATATAATATTTATGGTTTGAAGCATGTAAACACAATGGCTTGCTTGAAAATGTTTCTATTAACAATCATAGTTTCCATTACTGAATGCATATTATGGACTTGTCATTGTACTAGGCTTCTTACATATCATATTTCATTATTCCTCACTATATTGCTATGAGATAATAATATACCAATTTTACTAGTGATATTTTATTGGAGTTGTACTGATTTTACCAGAGCTTCAAAGAACACATCAAACTCCTAAAAAGAGATTCTTAGGGAAAGGAGAAGCAAGAATTTTAAGCCTGGAATATTTGACTCTAAATTCCCCCCTTTTGTTCACATTGTTAAAATGAAAGACTCTAAATGTTAACTATTGGGTGGGCATTTTTGCTATACTCTCTACATTTCACTGAGGGACTATTAGTGTCTTAAAAATACCAAGAATCTACTTGCTTGCCATTGGAGATAATAAATAAAGAGAGTAAAGCCTTTGCTTTGTATAGTCATGTTGCAAGATGCTGGGAAAGGGCAAAGGCAGAACTCTATGGAACCAAGTGCACAATTGCAGCTGAAAGAAAGGAAGCTGGTTTAACATCTTGTCCTTGTAGAATTGCTGGGCCTAGTCCAGGACTGAGCAAGAGCTACCTGAATGTAAATTAAGCAGCTTATTTTGTTCCTAAACTCTACTATGGTCAATTGAACTAGAATTTGCACCTCAAGCACTTAGGAATTTTGTTTCAGTTGGATGTATGGTAATCAAAGATAACCATAAAATATTGATGTATTTTTTTGATGACTAGAGCTGTTGAAGCAAAAATGTGTAGTATCCAAATTATTTATTTATTTATTGGCTATGTTGCTTGGCTTGTGGAATCTTAGTTCCTCAAGCAGGGATCAAATCTGGGCCCTCATCAGTGAAAATGCAGAGTCCTAACCACTGGATAGCCAGTGAATTTTCTGAAATACTCAATTTTGATGGATAAAATTTCTCAACAGTATCTTAAAGCAGATGCTATTGAAATTCTACCCTATAGCCCTTTGCCCACCTGAATTCCCCATAGCTCTGATAGACAGTTTTTTGCATTTTGAAAAATTCTTATTTTAGGCAACTTCATCTCTCATCTACCAAAGGATATGAAGGAAGTTGCCCAGCCACAAACCAAGTATAACTAGGAAATCAAGGAAAATTTGTACCCCTAGAAATAACTGTCACCCAATGGAGAGTGGTAGTCAATGGGCAAAATGCTTTAGCTTTTCTATTGTCTAACTCTTGTCTAGTGATTCTAATTCAGATTTGAAATGGTTTCTCAGAAGGTCTTCAGTGGACTGGAGCTGCAGTTATTTATGGCAGTAACTCATTAATGCATAATTTTCACTGGCCTTTCTTGCTTCTCTGGTGACTCATATGGTAAAGAATATGCTGCAATATAGGAGAGCTGGGTTCCATCCCTGGGCCAGGAAGATCCCCTGGAAGAGGGAATGGCAACCCATTCCCAGGTATTCTTGTCTGGAGAATTCCAGAGACAGAGGAGCCTGGCAGACTACAGTCCATGGGGTTGCAAAGAGTTGAACACGATTGACACTTCTACTATATATATATATATATATATATGTTGCTAAGTCGTTTGAGTCATGTTCGACTCTGTGTGACCCCATAAGATGGCAGCCCACCAGGCTCCTCAGTCCCTGGGATTCTCCAGGCAAGGATACTGGAGTGGGTTGCCATTCCCTTCTCCAATGCATACATGCATGCTAAGCTGCTTCAATCATGTCCAACTCTATGCAACCCTTTGGACAGCAACCCACCAGGCTCCTCTGTACATAGGATTCTCTAGGCAAGAATACTGGAGTGGGTTGTCATTTCCTTCTCCCATCTATCTATCTATTTATGTGTGTGTGTGTTTGTGTGCAGACCCCAGTTGGATTCCTGGGTTGGGAAGATCCCCTGGACAATGGATAGGCTACCCACTCCAGTATTCTTGGGCTTCCCTTGTGGCTCAGCTAGTAAAGAATCTGCCTGCAATGGAGACCTGGGTTTGATCCCTGGGTTGGAAAGGTCCCATGGAGAAGGGAAAGGCTACCTATTCCAGTCTTCTGGCCTGGAGAATTCTATGGACTGTATAGTCCATGGCGTCGCAGTGTCGATTTAGGTCATTGCAGAGTATTGAGTAGAGCTCCCTATGCAGTAAGTTCTTATTAGTTATCTATTTTATATATAGTAATGCGTATATGTCAATGCCAATCTCCCAATCTATCCCTGGTGGTCTAGTGGTTAGGACTTATGCTTTCACTGACTAGGGTGTGGGTTCAATCCCTGGTTTGAGAACTAAGACCCTGCAAGGCATGCAGCACAGCCAGAGGAAAAAATCTATTATAAGCATTTAAAAATATGTGTATAAATGGTTAGAGAACTAAGACCCTGCAAGGCATGCAGTACTGCCAAAGAAAAAAAATCTATTATAAGCATTTAAAAATATGTGTGTAAAATAGTAATTTGGAAAAGTTACTTTTGTCAGTCTCACAATATACTAATACTTTTTTCAAACCATCACATTCAATTGTAGCATCACTGCCTTCATTACCTCTAAAAGCATATACTGACTCATCAAACTTCCAACTTCCCCTTTATTTCTAAGTTATTTGAGATATAATACTTTTGATCTAATGGGAATTTCATCTCATGTCACAGGATATCATTTACATAACATGAGGATAATTTCCCTTTCTTTTTTTAAAAATAATTGCAATCTTTCAACATTACTTACTTCTTCCTCTATCCATTTCTACTGACCTCTAAAAGGCCTTCTTTTTAAAGATATCTCACACTTACAACTGAGAATCAATATCTCTATAAATAGCTATTAAATCACTATGTTTATTTCTTTTTTTATTGTATTATTTCTATGAGATTCAAATTTAGCATTAATTGAGGTCATTTCTAGCTGTTAAACCTTTCCCAAACAAAGCAGTGCTGTTCAGACTACACTAATCAAAAGAGTGGCCTTTAAGAAGAGAATATTTTAAGAATATAAAAAGTTGCTCTTTATAAAGAAAAATGTTGGTAAAAAGTTATCTTCATATTTGAGTATGTTGACAAATTAGTTTGGTATCTAAAGTAGATGCTTGGCCCAATTTTTCTACATTAATATGAATAAGGTATTTCTCCTTTTTAACAAAAAGTGCTGGCATTATCCTCAAATGTAGATTTTTTTATAGTTTTTATTTTCGAAGAAGGTTTTACAGCTATTTTTGCTTTTACTACATATATGTATGTATGCCCATAAATATGAATATATGTGTATATGTATGTGTGTAAGTGTTTATTTGTAGGAGTAGTAAAAGTCATTTGAAATAGATTTTTGAAAGATATTTAGCTCTGAAGTGAAGTAGTCTATGAAATTAGACAAAAATTCTTCTGATAATATAACTAACATAGTAGGTTAATGTTTATTTAATTTTTACTTTGTTTTAGAAATAGCACTAGTTACAACAGACAAATTATTTGACATGTTACCTGTATTATTACAGGTGAACTTAGCTAGTAGAGAATAAAATCACATTTCTCTAACTCAATCCAATCTATTATGTTTAATTTTTTAGTTTTTCAGTTGTCCTCCTGGACATAAGGCTTGATCTCTTTTGTATTTTAATTATGGAAACACTCTTTGGGAAAAGGTGTTGCCAAGGAAGAAGTGGTAACTAAGTGGTACCTGTCAAAACTTGGGCCATTGAGGTCTTCATTTATAATATTCCAGAAACATTAAGGTCAACTTCAATAAGACTGGAGATACTGTGGATGAATGTTTATCCCATGCTGGGTAGCTCTTTTACTTATGTCATTATTAATTAGGAGTTTCCAGGTCGCTCAGAAATAAAGAATCTGCACGCTATGCAGAGGCCACAGGAGACACCGCGGGTTCAGTCTCTGGGTTGGGAAGATCCCCTGGAGTGGCAACCCACTCTAGTATTTTTGCCTTAGAGAATCCCATGACAGAGGATCCTGATAGGCTACAGTCCATAGGGTCCCAGAGAGTTCAACACATCTGAAGTGACTGAACACACATTATTAATTGTGCCCCCAAAATAAAAATTCTACTTCCTTTTATATAAATAAAGACTCACTTAACATAACAATTTCTTTTTTTTCTTGTTTGTTTTAATGAATCCTTGGTCAGTGTGCTCCTTCCAGAAATAAATGAATATGTATATTGAACAAAACAGAACCATATGGGTCAAATTTTTACAGCACACGACCCTGAAGCAAAATGGATTTCCACATATTATCACAGCCAGCAAAGCCACATTATGCTTTTATTTCCTCTTATTTTTCTGCCATTCCCCATCTAGATGAAGAAGAGCTGATAAGAATGTTGTCATTCCATGAAAAACCTATTGGATAATATTTTTTACTAGCTATGCTTCACTATTTTGGATTTGCTCAGTAAAAATTATGACAAAATCTAATCAGAATAATATTAGAAGCAAGTTGTCATTCTCTTTTCCATAAATGTGAAACAATTGTTAGTATTTGCCCTGCAGTGATTTATGTGAGTGTGCGTATATATATATATATGTGTGTGTGTGTGTGTGTGTGTGTGTATAAGCACACAAAAAGCAGTATTCTGATGGGTAAGGGTGATAAATATTCATAAATATGGTTAAAACTAGAACATTTTCTTCCCTACTACTTATTCTACTTATTTCTGTTTGTTGGAGTGGTAGATATATTAAAATATTAATTTTCCACTTTATTGGAATGATTTCAGAGTCAAGTGCCATTAAAATTCTGAATGTAAATATGATAAATAAGAATATGGCTCACTCTACTCTTCATTGGGCTTTTAAACTATTTATTTGCTTTTTTAAAAATGAGCTACTATTTAAAAAATGTTTATTGCCTTGCAGACTTATGCAGAAACTAGAAATTCTCTCTGTGATTCAGAAAGCATTGGATAGTCCCCTACCATAAGCTTGGAAAGCAAAAGGCAGCTTTTTGGAGACAGGGTAACATGTGATGGTCAAGATCACATTTCACTGCCATAAAGAGTACTTCTTATACATTCATCTCTTTTTTTAAACTGTATTTCAATTATAGGGATAAGCTAACAAGTGTCGCGGAGAAGGCAATGGCAACCCACTCCAGTACTCTTGCCTGAAGAATCCCAAGGACGGGGAAGCCTGATGGGCTGCTGTCTCTGGTGCTGCACAGAGCTGGACAAGACTGAAGTGACTTAGCAGCAGCAACAAGTGCCATGCAGGGCAACTCTATGTGTGGGAAGCAACAGTGCAACCTTAGCAGGCTTAGAGCACTGGCCAAAAGTAGCTGAAAAACTCTGATGAGAAAGCCTGTCATTGTTACTGTCCAGAAGGGATGATGAAAAATGGATTATGAATTTAACCTGATGTGAAAGAGATGTCATGATTTCCATCTCTTTTTATTTTATCCTTCATGAGTTTTCCTCACTACGAAATCTAACTCAGTTAACTTGTTGCATATAAGACCACACAGAATCTACTACCAACTCTCCACCCAACTCTTCCACCTGAGGCACTTATTAGAGGTAAATGACACTATACTGAAGCTATCTTAATACGTGTTATGTTTTTAAATCCCCACTTTTCCCGATATTCATTAGCTTGCCAGTTCTAAGACCTGTTCTCTCCCCTCAGTGACCATGCCACCTGGAGCCCTGGTAAATTATACTTAGTATACCAAATAATATTTGCCTGTTTACCACAAACTATCATCTGCATGGCGGCTCAGAGGTTAAAGCGTCTGCCTCTAATATGGGAGACCTGGGTTCGATCCCTGGGTCGGGAAGATCCCCTGGAGAAGGAAATGGCAACCCACTCCAGTATTCTTGACTGGAGAATCCCATGGACAGAGGAGCCTGGTGGGCTACAGTCCATGGTGTCCCAGAGTCAGACATGACTGAGCAACTTAACTTACTTACTTACTTACCACAAACTGCTTATGAGGGTTCTGCTCTGTGGGAAATCCATGGGGTCTTTTGTGATCCCTTGTACTGCAGCCCACCAGTCTCCTCTGTCCATGGACTTTTCCAGGAAAGAATACTGGGATGGGTTGCCATTTCCTTCTCCAGGAGATCTTTCTACCCCAGGGATTGAACCCATGTCTCTTGTGTCTCCTGCTCTGCAAGGCAGGTTCTTTACCACTGTGCCACCTGGGATGCCCATTAGGTGGTAACTCCTCTGTCAAACTGTTAAAGTTTTCTTCAGCATCAGGCTTAGTTCAGAACTTGGCTATTTCCCATGGAGCAAAAGTCTCATAAGAGATATGCAGATGGGAAACAAAAGATTTGGGTGCTATTATCATGTGTGTGTGTGCGTGTGTGTGTGTGTGTGTGTGTGTGTGTGTGTGTGTGTGTGTGTGTGTAGGTACCTGTGCACTCTCAGTAGCAGTCACATCTTACTCTTTGTAACCCCATGTGCTGCAGTCCACCAGGCTCTTTTGTTTCTTATTTGCATATCTCAATACAAACCATGTTCTATTGATAACAAATAGCTGAACTTTGTTGACCAAGCACATTTCTAAGTACTCTACAAACATTAACTAATCCATACCTACAACCACTATGTGAGTTATCATTTCCATTTAACAGAGATTAAGTAATTATCCCACAGTAACATAGCTAATAAGAAACAAAGAAAGAATCTAAACCCAAGCAGCCTGCCTCCAGTATTCCTGCATTTAACTCCAATGAGGTTCATTATTGCCTTAACTGCAGAATAAAGAAGAGATACTCCTTATCTGTTTCTGATATTATGCACACTTATCTCAGAATTTTCTGCTTTTGAATATCACATTTCTAAATTTAATGTCATGTTGGAGGTCCAAAAACACTGATAAGACAGATGAAGATTAGGTGGGAAAACAAAAGTAACAGACGATCTTCATTGTGACAATGTGAGACTTTCACACTTATTTACCTGTTTGGAGATAATGTAGTTTCTTGACATAAACACAGGAAAAGGTACTCAAACTTATTTTATTTAATTAACTAATTAGGAAACATTAATTTGTTTACTTCCTGTCATAAGATGACTTCAGACACTGACATTTGTTCAACAATACACTGGCATCAGTCATCTATCTCTAGTTAACTCAATATAGTTCATCCTGCTGCCGCTGCTAAGTCACTTCAGTTGTGTCTGACTGTGTGACCCCATAGACGGCAGCCCACCAGGCTCCCCAGTCCCTGGGATTCTCCAGGCAAGAACACTGGAGTGGATTGCCATTTCCTTCTCCAATGAATGAAAGTGAAAAGTGAAAGTGAAGTCGCTCAGTCGTGTCCGACCCTCAGCAACCCCATGGACTGCAGCCTTCCAGGCTCCTCCGTGGGTTCCATTGCCTTCTCCAATAGTTCATCCTAGCTCTACTTAAATCAGTATAGAGTCTATTTATATTCGGATTATAGCTAAGGCTACCTACATTCATGTTATAGGCGTTCTTATCTCAAATTATTTGTACATCTTAAACATTTCGTGTAGTCATTCTTACCTTTCTCCTTATATAATGTTTCATTTTCTAGGAATTCTACTTATTTATTCAGAAAATTTCTAAATATTCTTTAAAACTTGGTCTAAATATCAATTTACAATGACTTCCTCACCCAGCTGTCTTATTCGTGTAAATCCTCTTTATAATCCTGATGCACATTTATTATACTTCAGCCATACCTCTTGTTCATCACCAAAGTGTATGCTTTAAAAGGACATAAATCATTTTGCATTTGTTGATTGTGTATATATTTTTATTCATTTTTGCCTTTCATTCTAAATATAAAAACCTCTTAAATAGTCTACAACATCTTTTTTCAGTTATTTACCACTAATGATAATTTAAAATTATGTATGAAGGAGTACTACAGAGAGATTGATTGATGAATATTTTCTCCTTCTAAATTTAAAGTTCAAATATAAACTATGGAAATAAAGCAAATTAACTTAGATAAAAAGTAAATTTCTAATATAATCATCTGATATTAAAATGGAATGCTCCAAGCCAGGCCTCAGCGATACGTGAACTGTGAACTTCAAGATATTCAAGCTGGTTTTAGAAAAAGTACAGGAACCAGAGATCAAATTGCCAACATCTCCGGGATCATCAAAAAAGCAAAAGAGTTTCAGAAAAGAAGAAATCTATTTCTGCTTTATTGACTATGCTGAAGTCTTTGAAAATGTGGATCACACTAAACTGTAGAAAATTCTGAAAGAGATGGAAATACCAGACCACCTGACCCGCCTCTTGAGAAGTCTGTATGTAGTCCAGGAAGCAACAGTTAAAACTGGACATGGAACAACAGACTGGTTCCAAATAGGAAAAAGAGTACATCAAGGCTGTATATTGTTACCCTGCTTATTTAACTTATATGCAGAGTACATCATGAGAAACTCTGGGCTGGAAGAAGCACAAGCTGGAATCAAGATTGCCAGGAGAAATATCAATAACCTCAGATATGCATATATACCACCTTTATGGCAGAAAGTGAAGAAGAGCTAAAGAGCCTCTTGATGAAAGTGAAAGAGGAGAATGAAAAAGTTGGCTTAAAGCTCAACATTCAGAAAACAAAGATCATGGCATCTGGTCCCATCACTTCATGACAAATAGATGGGGAAACAGTGGGTGACTTTATTTTTTTTTTTGGCTCCAAAATCACTGCAGATGGTGACTGTAGCCATGAAATTAAAAGATGCTTACTCCTTGGAAGGAAAGTTATGACCAACCTAGATAGCATATTCAAAAGCAGAGGCATTACTTTGCTAACAAAGGTCCATCTAGTCAGGGTTATGGTTTTTCCAGTAGTCATGTATGGATTTGAGAGTTGAACTATAAAGAAAGCTGAGCACTGAAGAACTGATGCTTTTGAATTGTGGTGTTGGAGAAGACTCTTGGGAGTCCCTTGGACTGCCAGGAGATTCAACCAGTCCATCCTAAAGGAGATCAGCCCTGAGTGTTCATTGGAAGGACTGATGTTGAAGCTGAAACTCCAATACTTTGGCCACCTAATGTGAAGAGCTGACTCATTTGAAAAGAAGCTGATGTTCAGAAAGATAGAAGGCAGGAGGAGAAGGGGACAACAGAGGATGAGATGTTTGGATGGCATCACTGACTCAATGGACATGAGTTTGGGTAAACTCTGGGAGTTGGTGTTGGACAGGGAGGCCTGGTGTGCTGTGGTCCATGGGGTCGCAAAGGGTCAGACACAACTGAGCTATTGAACTGAACTGAACTGAACCAAGATTTACAACATTTCTCTTTCTGCAAATATTTAAAATAAAATTGCAATTTAAAAAAAATCTGATGAAAGGTGATAAAATCACATTCTTTAAAAGAATTAAATTTTAAATAATGTCTCTATTGTAGCTTCCCTGTTGGTTCAGTGGTAAAAAAACTGCCTGCCAATTCACGAGACACAGGTTAGATCCCTTGGTCAGGAAGATCCCTTGGAAAAGGAAATATCAACTCACTCCAGTATTCTTGCTTGGGAAATCCCATAGACAGAGGAGACTGGTGAGCTACAGAACAAGGGATCACAAAAGACCCCATGTGACTTATCAACTGAACAACAATGTCTCTAGTGTTTTATATGCTTTATATGATTTTATAATTGGTAGTGTGGGGTAATAATTTGCTGGTCTGAAATTCAGAAAAACTTTAGGAAATAGCACAACATAGAATTTATTCAAATATTTACATTTGAAAATTGTAAGTTGTAAATTTATTCAATTGTCATTGGCATAATAAATAACTGTGCTGAATTTCAATTCTACCAAACAGTTGTGTGATTTGGGTTAAATATTTCACTTCTTTCACTCTAAATGCATTTCTCTGCAAAATGGGTGTAATCAATATCTATATAAAAGAAATCTGCAATTTATTCAGATAATTGCCTCAGAAATGGCATCAATTTTTTATTATTTCATACTTATCACTAGCCATTTATCCTTTACTTTCCAGATTTGTAAGAGAAAAATCTGCAATATTTATTTATAACTTATTACATAATATTTGAAGGGAATTTAGAAATATGAAATAAATGCTCTCATTATGACAATGACTATATTATTACTATCTAGAAAATTTAAATATGTCTATATGATGCTGTGTATATGGTGTAGCCTATATAATACTTTGCTTATTTTAGAAAATGAATACAAATTAGATACAGCAACTTAGGTTGTATGTTTTTGGAGTAAAGTAAAATTGGGAGGAATACTGAACAAAATTAGTAAAAAAATGGTAAGTTCAGTGACTTTCAAAAATTTTTGAATTTTACTTGTCAAAAGAAACATACAACTTAACCAAGTATATACTCACATATATGCAACAGACACAAAATTTTTATGAAAAATATTTTTTTTGCCAGACTAAGAATGTCCACAGATTTTTAGACATTTCTCCTAGATTTGCATTTATATAGAGGTGAGTTCCATATTCCTGTTCTTGAATTTTAGTTGACTCTGTAATTGTTTCAATGAATGGAATATGGCAGAAGTTATATTGTGTTTTTCTGGCCCATGCTTTGAGTAAGAAGAGACTGACATTTTTTACTTCATGGTTCTTGGAACATTTGACCTCAGAACTTTAGCCTGACACATAAGAAGGGCAACTATCCCAAGTCACCAGCCTATGAGGAAACCCATGGCCAGCTATCCCAAGTCACCAAACTGTGTGAAAAGCCCATGTGGGAGGTTGATGAGGATTAGGCAGAGGCAGACAGAGATGAAGAGAGAGACCTGATTAGTGCCCAGTTATTCTAGTCACTACCCTTTTGAAGCATCCCAGCTAAGATCTCAGATTACCTGAAGCAGAAACAGTTCTTTCCCAAAGATTTTGTGTTTGAATTTCAGTAAAACATTAATGATCATCTTTCCTAATTACTAAGTTTTTAAGTAGTTTGTTATATGGTACTAGGTGATCAAAAAGCTTATTGGTATTACATAATTTACATTGTTAATCTCAAAAAATTGGTCTTGATTCCCTGACCTGCTGAGAGATTTTAACTTGTAGTATGTAAAACACTACTCTAGACTTTCTACTAAACAATATACAACTTCATAAATATTTACATGGGAAATAATAAAAGAAATCCTAAATCTAGTCTAGTTTGTTGGAGAATTTATCAGTTTTATTGACAAATTAAAAAAAAAGCAATGACCTTAGTCCAGTTCCCAGTTCTTGAAAAGAGAACTTTATCTTTCTGACCTTTAATTTTCTTTTCTGTATTATAAAAGAATAATTCTTATATAAAGATTGTTAAAAACATAAGAAACAGAAAGCCAGAAAACACCCCATATCAAAAATTAGTATGAAAACATGTATATAAATTGCTGCATTTATCACTCCATGTAAAAATAAGTGATAATAAAAGCAAAGTTAATAATTTTTTTTTAGCAATTAGTGTAAGCAAAAATAATACTAGCAGAAGCTATAGCCTTGAAATATGCCTGTACTATTTGCAGTAATTATTAATGACTCTAGCTTTGTTGGTGAAAATATCATGTTTCAGTGAAAATTGCTTTATCATTTCTCTGATCTGCAAGTGTGGACACAGTTTTAGGTAAATAAGACTAAAACTATACCAAGACAAGACAAGCTTGACTTTGAATTCTGCAAATTGGATTTCATTGACCATTTTCCTTCTGAGTTAGAATTCCTCTTGTACTTTAGGATGAACTTCCTGCTTTTCTCCAAGCCTTTCAAATCTTCTTTCCAACTAGACACCATTCTTAAGCCAACCATTTGCACTTGTTAGGTAACTAAATATACATGAGCATGAATGACATTGTATAACATGTTGCCTCGTGTATTTCCTTTCACTTTAAAGGTGGAATGAAAGCTTGATTCTTTTATTATTTTCACTATGAACAGGAGAGAAAAATGACATTGAAGGCCTTGGGTATAGGCATGGACTAACATTATACTTTATTTTCTTACAAGGCAGACCAGATGATGACTGGTTGATGAACAGAAAGGAATTTAGGTGATTATGCTTCCTAAGAGAGGACAAGTTCTCTTGCTCCTTCCTAGAGGGAAGGAGCTATCTTATGAGCTTATCTTTATGAGCTATCTTATAGTAAGAGCATGTTACATTCTTACACTTTTTTTCTAGTTATTCTTGTAATGGCACAATAAGATATCACCCAAAATTTTCCTGACTCCCACCTCAAGCTTGTGTAGAAAATACATTGTTAAAGTTATGAGTGTGAGCTTTTGAAGTCAGACACACTAGGTTTCAATTTATTTCTGTTTCCCACTTATTTGCTAACTGACCCTGGACTTTACTTTTATGACACTCAGATTTTTCATTGTAAAATTAACAAAATAATACTAGTCACACAGAATCATATTTTTCAACTAAATGAAATGCCATTTATAAGGCATCTCGTATAGTATGTGAAAGATGCATGTTAAATCCTAGTTATCATCATCCTTACGAAAGTAAAAATTGCTCAGTCCCGTCTGACTCTTTGTGACCCCATGGACTATACGGCCCATGGAATTCTCCAGGCCAGAGTACTGGATTAGGTAGCCCTTCCCTTCACCAGAGAATCTTCCCAACACAGGGACAGAACCCACATCTCCCACATTGCAGACAAATTCTTTACCAGCTGAGCCATAAGGGAAGCCCAAAAATACTGGAGTGGGTAGTCTATCACTTCCCCAGCTGATCTTCCTGACCCAGGAATTGAACCGGGTCTCCAGCATTGCAGGTGGATTCTCTACCAGTTGGGCTATCAGGGAAGCCCTCATCATCATCATCCTTATAATTCAGTATAAAATTGAGATCCAAGGCTTCCTTGGTGGCTCGTATGGTAAGGGATCCAACTGCAATGCAGCAGACCTGGCTTCGATCCCTGGATGGGGAAGATCTCCTGGAGTAGGGCATGACATCCCCATCCAGTATTCTTGTCTGGGGAATTACATGGACAGAGCTTCCCTGGTAGCTCAGACGGTAAAGCCTCTACCTACAATGCAGGCAACCCGGGTTCGATTCCTGTGTCGGGAAGATCCCCTGGTGAAGGAAATAGCAACCCACTCCAGTATTCATACCTGGAAAATCCCATGGACTGAGGAGCCTTACTTCACTTTCAGGAATCTGGCAAGTTACAGTCATGAGCTCAAAAAGAGCTGAACAGGACTGAGCACTAACACACATACTGCTGCTCCTGCTGCTAAGTCGCTTCAGTCGTGTCCGACTCTGTGCGACCCCATAGACGGCAATCCACCAGGCTCCCCCGTCCCTGGGATTCTCCAGGCAAGAACACTGGAGTGGGTTGCCATTTCCTTCCCCAATGCATGAAAGTGAAAAGTGAAAGTCAAGTCGCTCAGTCGTGCCTGACTCTTAGCGATCCCATGGACTGCAGCCTACCAGGCTCCTCCGTGCATGGGATTTTCCAGGCAGGAGTACTGGAGTGGGATGCCATTGCCTTCTCCAACAGACATACAACACGCCTTTATTCCCTAACCTGAGCAAGGGATTGGAAATAATATTAAATACCTATAGAAAGGTAGACATTTTTAGCAAATTAGGTGTTATGCTATTCAGGCATCATAACAAGTCTACAAAGTAAATTTTGTTATTTCAAATTTTTATGAGGTGTAAATAATTCATGTAGTTATATAGGTAAATCAGACCTTTTAATTAAAACATATAACTTCAAAATCCCTGCTCTTCCACACCATGCTGTCCTTTTCTCATATTCTATCAATATATATTTCTAAGGCTAGGTATATTTCATGCTTTGAAGAACAATTTACATAATTCAGAACTATATTTATGAGGCTTTTATCACCATTCTTCTCTGCACTTATTTTGCACTTAAGAAAACATCCATATTTATCCAGTGACATTTTTTGCTACTGGTAAGAATGTTTATTTACTTTTTAATGAAGAACTGAGGTGCTGAATGTATCTCTGTGTAATACAGGGATCTGGTAGAACTAATACTTATATGATTATTTTTAAACACTTTCAAAGAACATCTCATCTATAATTTTATCTAATCTTCACATCCATCCTATAAAATAGGCCCAGCAGATGTTATTCAGCTTTTAAGCCCAGGATTCAGAAAAATAAGACAATAAGTAGAGTAGACTAATTGGATCTATGTAATTCCAGGTTTACTGAGAATCAGTGGGAAAGCAAACATTTATTGCTCACTGGTCTTTACATGGATTAACTTGTATGAGTGTATTAGAGATGTCCTTCCTAAGGAAAGTCATGCCAAAGGTGCATGAGCAGGTACATTGGGATATCCTAACAGCAGCCTTCTCCTACTTCTCAGATGTGACACTTACCTAATGTATTAGAGAAAGGAATTATTTGTCCAAGAGTTTTATTGGTGGCTATACTGAGAAAAGTAAGGAGGGAACTTGAGGAGCCTGAGACAATTATGACTCTGCAATGCTGTTTGACCCCTTTGAAAGGGATAGGGAAGATAGGCAGGAAGGAAAGTGGTAAACTACCTAACTTCTAAGAATGTTTGGACCAAACTGGAAAAGAAATCTGCAGAGTCAAAGTGTTCCATTAGAAGAATCTTCTATCTCCTAGCAATAGGCCTACCTTAGTCTTTTTAGTATCCTGTTCAGTCATTGGTCTTCCCTGGTGGCTCAGAGGTTAAAGCGTCTGACTGCAATGCAGGAGACCTGGGTTCGATCCCTGGGTCAGGACGATCCCCTGGAGAAGGAAATGGCAACCCACTCCAGTATTCTTGCCTGGAGAATCCCATGGACAGAGAAGCCTGGTGGGCTACAGTCCATGGGGTCGCAAAGAGTCGGACACAACTGAGCCACTTCACTTCACTTCACTTCAGTCATTGGCTGGAAGCAGGCCTTACTTTGAATAAAGTTTAAATGAGGAAATATATTTTAGAGGGTTCAGTATGGTATCAGCAATCACTTAGGATCCCCACACTAGGGAATCTGAAAAGTAGATTTCATGGTCATCACATGCAGGATGCTCCTTTTTATTGGAAATCACCCTGTTTACCTTGCTTGCTTTTAGTAAAGAGCTTTTGGACTCAAACTGATATGAGCTTTAATCTTTAGTTCCCAGTTTTCTAACTTTGTGTCTTTGAGCAATTTCCTAACCATTCTATTCCAGTTGACAATAATCTGGAGAGGATATCATGGCTTCTATCTTTACATCTTTCAAGTGTGTGTGATAAAAATGTACCCTTTAGCATTGTGTCAATCAAAGAGATAATATGTATTAAGGACTTAAGAATAATCATTAGGTAAGTAAATAATGAATAACTGTCAGTATTATTATAATATAAGCTACATAAATGAATTTAGACTTGTTTATTATTTCTAAGACAAACATTTTTTCTGAAAGTAATTCATGTTTTGGAAGATATCTAAAAAAGGTATTTCTAAAAACTGATTTTGAATTAGATATGATCAAGAAAAATGAAGAGATTTGAGACAAATGATGAAAATACTGGATTATGAATTTTGAATGGTTCACAACTTCTTACTCTGGCATGACAAATAAAATCATGATATTGTATTTTAGTTGTCTTTGTAAGACAGAACTTGAGGAAATTGAAATAAGTAAACTCATGCTCAAAAACAAAGACTTTTTCCAATAATGAATGTATGCCAATATGCTTTCAGTTAAAACAAAGTGTCTGATACATGTATATGCTACTTTTATTATTTTCATAATTGTCTACTTTGACTCTTTCATCAAAAGTAATACCTTTATGATATTGTTGATATAAAGCGGCTTCCCTGGTGGCTCAGACAGTAAAGAATCTGCCTGCAATGCAGAAGACCCCAGTTTGATCCCTGGGTTGGGAAGATCCCCTGGAGAAGGGGATGGCAACCCACTCCAGTACTCTTGCCTGGGGAATTCCATGGACAGAAGAGCATAGTGGGCTACAGACCATGGGGTTGCAGAGTCGGACATAACTGAACGGCTAACACTTTCACTTAAGTACAGTTAGACTGAGTACTGTCATTTATAAAACAGGATTAATAATATCTGTCTACTTCAGGTGGTTAAGATTAATTGAAATTGCTTTCTTAAGAGCATTAAATGCCGTATGTAAGGTGGAGAATATGCACAATATTTATTAACTTTGACCCTTCCTTTCATTCTCCCCTTATTTTTCCTTTTTATTTATTCTATGCTCTAAGAAAAATTAATTTTGAAAATCTAGTTTCTGTTTTAATTTAGTTTCCAACTGGAATGAATGGTTGCAATCAGATGGATGTACTGATTGGATTAAATCAGAACTGTGGTCTTCCATTTAAATTAAATATCATGTAAAAGTACAGTCACATTCATTTTAAAATGAAAATTCAATACCTTCAAAATAATCTAAGAATTTGGGATTTGGGAAAGAAGGGTATATAACATCAATCAGTTTCATTATTTTCATTTTAAAATTATGTGATTTTCAAAGAATAATTCATTCTTTTAAATCCAATTTTCTAGGCTAAAGCATTTTGAAAAAGTGTCCAAAATTAGTAAAAAGTTGGATTTATTAAAAAAAAATCAGAAGTTGAAGCACATTTATTGTACAATTCATTATCTAGGTTAAAATAATTCAGGTCCATTAATAATCTTGTGAGATATGTGGGCAGGGGGAAGCTGACCTTTAACAAACTCAGCCTAATCAGTTTTAAAAGCATTTTGTAAATATCTTGTTAAAATTGAGGCATCTAGGAAGAATTCAAACGTATAGATCAAATGCAAAAAAGTTTGTGCCATAGTCACATAATTGAAACTTATTTTGTCATAAAATGGTTTGAATATTATCAAAGATCATATTTCTTATGCACACAGAAAAGGTCTTTGCTGAAACTTGATAGAATTCATTATGCTAAATATTGTAATATTTATGTGATAAGAATATAATATGAATTTTATGGGTGATTAAAATGTATATATATAGCTTACTTGATTGCATTAAAACATTTCTTATGGTAGTAACTATAGTTCTTTTGAGGAGAAATTCTTGAACAATGATATTATCCAAGAAGTGAGAGGTCATCAGTTTTAACTTCCAATGTGTTGAGTTTATATTGCATTGTGCCATTAAAAAGCCATTTTCTCTCTGTGATTCTGTGCCTCCTAATAGGCAGATATTAGGATATTTATCTACCTGGCAATATTCTCAGCCAATATTTGTCAGTTTTACTCTGCACAATTACAGCAGAAAAGGATTGGAAAGGAAGGGAATAAAGAAGAATAGACCACAAAGAAAGTAAATATGTATATGACAGAAGGGTTAATATTTTCACTTTTCTTTGCTTTTTTTTATCACTCCATATATTTTTTTCACGGGGTGAAATTTCTTAAAGACAACTACATAGTTTCTTCACCTATATGCAGAGTTGTTTTATGAAGGGCAACTTGCATCTCTCTTTGTGACAGGAAAATAGAATAAGACTATTTTTAAAACTTATTTAAATGTAGGGTTTCTTTGATTGGAAATTTTATCTTCTCTCTTGAGAAACTTTATGGACATAAGGATGCTTAGATGAGAGGAAGGGCAGTGAAACTTCATATCCTAATGCCACAGAGAAACATCCATGATGGTAATCAAGGCCCATGCTGTTATCCATAGGGAGTATTTCACTGTCATAAACATCATGGAACAGACTAGTACAATAGCTTAGAGTGGATGCTACACAGAGAACAAATATAACCCAATGTAACTTGCCAAAATCTATACATTTAAAGACATCTAAAATAGTAGTTATTTCTCAAATAGGAGAATTAGAAAGTAAACGAAACAAACAAAAGCAAAACCCACACAAGTATTTCCCCATGCTGAAAGATTTAAATCATAATATCAAATAAAACTGTCTAAACTCTACACAAAACAAAAATCTGCAATAAAAAGAGTGTATAGATTTAGTAAATAACCACTTCAAAGGAAAGTAGAGAATTTTGAAAACAAAATTAGATTGATTTACTAGTATGATCCATAATGAAAAGGTCTAGACTTTGATATAAAATCATTTAGTATTCTCAGTATAATGGATATTTATGCTAAGATAAACCTTACTTTACTTTTTAATTTATTTTATAAGAATAAGATTTAGTTAAGTACAATGACCTTTGAAAGTATATCATTTTATATTTGAAATTGTTTATGTTATTCGAGGGCTAAAATATTAAGTAGTTTATACCACTATTGCAAATAAATATACAACATAATGAGTCAACAACATAGAAATGTAATTACTATAAACATACCAACTTTGGGCCATTTCACAAATGGAGAGATAAGGATACATTGGATGATAGTGAAGGTGGGCTGTTTTATGTAGTCAATCGGATCTTGTTTGGGGCACTTCCATCTTCAATGCTGGACTTCAAGATTGTTCTTGACATCTCTATCCCAGTTAGCCAGCTCAGAAAACAAGCACATAAAAATTTTTTATGATCAAAGTCTATAAATGACTCATGTTACCTCTGATTACATTCCATTAGTTATATATCATTTAGACAGCTACAGTGAATTTAAGGGAACCAGAGAACAATACCCAGTTCAATGTACAGAGTTTCTATGTGATGCCTGTCATCTTACTTCTGATTTTAAGACCTGAAAACTCAAAAGATACGCCATCTACACTTTGAAACTCAAGACTGATGAAAAGTTATCTATACAAAATGAACTGGAAAAGTAGGAAGAAAGCCCTGAAATTGCAAGGATGAAGAAAATGATTCTATTTTATAGGGAGGCATTGTTAACAATCTTAGCCAGGCAAATGAAAATTCTTTGATTAGAAACTAAATGTTCTCTCAGTGTTTGCAATGGTTCCAGCTTTGCCCTCTGGGGAATTATTCCTTACTTACTAGTTTCCATGCCACTTTTGTAGTGAGTGTTGAGAATCTAATTTGCTTAAGGTACAGTGCAGCTTTTGTTTCCTACCCACTCCAGTATTCTGACCTAGAGAATTAGATGGACTATACAGTCCATGGGGTCACAAAGAGTCGAACATGACTGAGTGAGTTTCACTTTCACTTTCCTGCTCTGTGAAACCTTGGAAAGTGAAAAGTGAATGTGTTAGTTGCTCAATCATGTCTGACTTGTTGCAATCCCATGAACTGTAGACTCCTCTGTCCATTGAGTTCTCCAGGCAAGAATACTGGAGTGGGCAGTCATTCTTTTCTCCAGGGGATCTTCCTGACCCAGGGATCAAACCCTAGTCTGCTAAATTGCAGGCAGATTTTTTACCATCTGAGCCCTCAAGGAAGCCTCTTGTAAGCCTAGGGTTTATTTACAATTGTGGCAAAGATACTTGGGTGAATACTTTCTCATTTTCTAGGTTATATAATTTCTTATAATCCTGATATTCTATTGATCTACTTCCTAGTCATCATTTCCAGGTACAGGAAAGTATACCCAAAGCTTTCTCTTAGACATAATTCTTAAGGTTTCTTTGTTTTTACTGTTTCTTGACACCATTTTCTCATGCTTTCTATTAATACTTAATGGCAGTCATTTAAAATAAAAGTGTTTAGTGGGAAGATAAACACTTTGTGTTATATTGCCACAGATCTAAATGGGCTTTAAAATATCTTAATGGGAGTTTGCTGTCCAAAGCTTTTTGTTTTTTCCAAACTTTTGATGAGCTTATTCTTTGCTTTGCCAATGAATTATTGTTTCTCTGAGCTCAATTCTACTTGTGATACCATACTAAAAGGAATAAGCAGCATTTATACATATGACTGGGCTTCCCAGATGGCTCAGAGGTAAAGAATCCCCCTGCCAATGCAGGAGACACTGGTTCAATCCCTGAGTCAGGAGATCCCCTGGAGGAGGAAATGGCAAGGAGAATCCTGTAGACAGAGGAGCCTGGCAGGTTACACTCCTATAGTTGCAAAATCAGACATGACCACACACACACACACACATACACACACAATGAATAGTTGATTTTTTCTAGCCATTTTCTTTAGAGCTGTAGGTCTAGTGACTGTCTTCCTTTTTTTCAGGTGGCAATTTTATAAAATAGTTTTGCATTGCATTAGATAGATCTCTAGATTTCTAGCCTGTAGTTTTTTTTTCCCCACCTTTGCTATTTTCTTCCTAATCACTCTGACAAGATCACATATTTTACATTTTTTACAGCAGCATTCCAATTTATAGTTTCAAAGCAGACTCCAAATGTAATGGCTAAATAAAATGGAAGTATATTTCTTGCTTAATAATCTAGAACAGTTCTAGGGAATGGCAGTATGGAGCCACTTACCTACTAAAAATATTTATTCAGAGACTCAGTTTAATGCAATCTTTATTACAATATCTTAAATTGTGATTTTGGTGTCATAGTAATTAACACTATTTCAATAAGCTGGAAGAGTTAAAAGCATGGAGGGATTTTCGTGGAAAATTTTCTGGGCCATACATGATAATGGCACATAAAAATATCACTTATATTCCACAGGGTAGTATGCAATCACATGACCACATGTACCTACAAGGGAACCTAGGAAATACAGTCATTGTACCCTCCCAAAAAGGAAATGATTTTTGTGGAAAGCTAGCAGTTTCTATAATGCCAATTTTATCAAGTGAAAATTAGAATTGAAATAATTAATTTAAAAAGTGTTTATATGGTTTGATATAATGTAAATTAAGCATGTGACATTATTAATTTTCCAAGAAATATTATATTGAATAATACTATTTATATTATTGACTATCACATTCAGTTAAGGTGTTAATCAAGTCCCAAATTAATGAATTCTGCAATTCATTGTTTTCATGTATCATATGCAGATATCAAGTGCTTCATTATCATATTCAAATTTCACATGTGTATTAAATGAGGGATGGAGTTTGCATTAGTCAATGACAGATTATAATGGAAACATGATTATTCTGAAATAATATACAACTTTTTCCTTTCTTTATGTCATATACCAATAATTCCAAATGAATCTAATATTTAATTTAAATTAAAAATTTAACAATTTTACTAAAGATCTGTGTAAATATTTTTGAACATTTTGAGAAAGTGCTTCAGAGCAAATGTGAAATTTGTAATAGACAGTATAAAAAATGTTTATATTAAAGAGTTCAATGGATAGTATCATTTGATAAATGGAAAAGAGGACTGAATAAAAACAAAGACTCTCAGAAATATGTGGGACATCATCAAGGATACTCATATTTACATAGTGATAGATTTCAAAGGGAAAAGAAAGGGGCTGAATGAATATTTGATGAAATAGCACAAATTTTGCAAATTTAATGAAAAGCATTAATTCTCACATCCAAGAAGCTCTATATATTCCTTAGAGCATAATTTCAAAGGGATCTAGACCTAGAAAAATTGTATAAACTATCAAAAGTCCAAGCTATGGTTTTTCCAGTAGTCGTCTATGGATCTGAGAGTTGGACCATAAAGAAGGCTGAGCGCTAAAAATTTGATATTAGGGAAGACTCCTGAGAATCCCTCAGACAGCAAGGAGATCAAATGATTTAGGCTGTAAAACAAATGCAAATAAATTTAGAAAAATTGAAAAATATGAAAAATATTCTCTAGTCAAAATGGAATAAAATTATAAATGAATAATGACAATAATTGAGATATTCACAAATATGTGGAAACTTCACAGCACGTGCCTCAATAAGAAATGGGTTAAGGACATAATCTCTAGGGAAAGTAGAAATTATGTTGAAGTGAATAGAAACAGAACCCACAATAATGCTTATGGGATGAAGCAAAAGTACTTTTTTAAAATTATTTTACTTTATTTTAGTTTATAATACTGTATTGGTTTTGCCACACATCAACATGAATCCGCCATGGGTGTACACGTGTTCCCAATCTTGAACCCCCTACCACCTCCCTCCCCATACCATCTCTCTGGGTCATCCCTGTGTACCAGCCCCAAGAATCCTGTATCCTGCATCGAACCTAGACTGGAGATTCGTTTCTTATACAATATTATACATGTTTCAATGCCATTCTCCCAAATCATCCCACCCTCCCCCTCTCCCACAGAGTCCAAAAGACTGTTCTATACATCTCTGTCTCTTTTGCTGTCTCACATACAGGGTTATTGTTACCATCTTTCTAAATTCCATATATATGTGTTAGTATACTGTATTGGTGTTTTTCTTTCTAGCTTACTTCACTCTGTATAATCAGCTCCAGTTTCATCGACTTCATTAGAACTGATTCAAATGTATTATTTTTAATGGCTAGTAATACTCCATTGTTTATATGTACCACTGATTTCTTATCCATTCATCTGCTGATGGACATCTAGGTTGCTTCCATGTCCTGGCTATTATAAACAGTGCTGCAATGAACACTGAGGTACACGTGTCTCTTTCAATTCTGGTTTCCTCAGTGTGTATGTCCAGCAGCGGGATTGCTGGGTCATAAGACAGTTCTCCTTCCAGTTTTTTAAGGAATCTTCACATTGTTCTCCATAGTGGCTGTACTAGTTTGCATTGCCACCAACAGTGTAAGAGGGTTCCCTTTTTTCCACACCCTCTCCAGCATTTATTGCTTGTAGACTTTTGGATGGCAGCCATTCTGACTGGTGTGAAATGGTACCTCACTGTGGTTTTGATTTGTACTTCTCTGATAATGAGTGATGTTGAGCATCTTTTCATGTGTTTGTTAGCCATCTGTATGTCTTCTTGGGAGAAATCTCTATTTAGTTCTTTGGCCCATTTTTTGATTGGGTCGTTTATTTTTCTGGAATTGAGCTGCAGGAGTTGCTTGTATATTTTTGAGATCAGTTGTTTGTCAGTTATTTCATTTGCTATTATTTTCTCCCATTCCGAAGGCTGTCTTTTCACCTTGCTTATAGTTTCCTTTAAGTACTTCTTAGGAAATTTAAACCTGCAAATACCTGTATTCAAAACAAAAAAATCTAAGTTTAATAAACCTTTTCTTTAAGAGAGTAGAAAAAGAAAACTAAATTAAAAGCGAGGCTAATTTAAATTAGAATGAAATAAATGATTAGAGTGGAAATAAATTAAATATAATTACAGTGAAAATAAATGAAATAGGAAACAGAAAAACAATAGAGTATCAAAGAAACCAAACATTAGTTCTTGAAAATTAACAAAATTGACAAACCTTTAGCAAGCTTGACCAAGAAAAGAGAAGATTCAAACTGCTAAAACCAGGAGTGAAAATTTGGATATCACTACTGAAGTTACAGAAGTATAGAGGAAAATAAGAATAATATATATGATTGCATGTCAACAAATTGTGCAACCATAATAAAATGGATATAAGGACACAAATTACTGGAACTAACTCAAAAGGAAATATACAATGTGAATAAATCTGTAGCAAGTAAAGTTGTGATATGTAATTCATAATTAAACAGAAACACACACACATATAACCTCCTAAAATATAGTTCCAGATAGTTTTATACATAAATTTGATCCAATATTTTAAAAATAATTAGGCTTTGTAGTAGAGCCTGAAGTCAGGCAAGTTGATTCCTCCAGTTCCATTCTTCTTCTTCAAGATTGCTTTGGCTATTCGAGGATTTTTGTATTTCCATACAAATCTTGAAATTATTTGTTCTAGTTCTGTGAAAAATGTGGCTGGTAGCTTGATAGGGATTGCATTGAATTTGTAAATTGCTTTGGGTAGTATACTCATTTTCACTATATTGATTCTTCTGGTCCATGAACATGGTATATTTCTCCATCTATTAGTGTCCTCTTTGATTTCTTTCATCAGTGTTTTATAGTTTTCTATATATAGGTCTTTAGTTTCTTTAGGTAGATATATTCCTAAGTATTTTATTCTTTTCGTTGCAATGGTGAATGGAATTGTTTCCTTAATTTCTTTTTCTACTTTCTCATTATTAGTGTATAGGAATGCAAGGGATTTCTGTGTGTTGATTTTATATCCTGCAACTTTACTATATTCATTGATGAGCTCTAGTAATTTTCTGGTGGAGTCTTTAGGGTTTTCCATGTAGAGGATCATGTCATCTGCAAACAGTGAGAGTTTTACTTCTTCTTTTCCAATATAGATCAATGGAACAAAATAGAAAGCCCAGAGATAAATCCACACACATATGGACACCTTATCTTTGACAAAGGAGGCAAGAATATACAATGGAGTAAAGACAATCTCTTTAACAAGTGGTGCTGGGAAAACTGGTCAACCACTTGTAAAAGAATGAAACTAGATTACTTTCTAACACCGCACACAAAAATAAACTCAAAACGGATTAAAGATCTAAATGTAAGATCAGAAACTATAAAACTCCTAGAGGAGAACATAGGCAAAACACTCTCCGACATAAATCACAGCAGGATCCTCTATGATCCACCTCCCAGAATTCTGGAAATAAAAGCAAAAATAAACAAATGGGATCTAATTAAAATTAAAAGCTTCTGCACAACAAAGGAAAATATAAGCAAGGTGAAAAGACAGCCTTCTGAATGGGAGAAAATAATAGCAAATGAAGCAACTGACAAACAACTAATCTCAAAAATATACAAGCAACTTATGCAGCTCAATTCCAGAAAAATAAACGACCCAATCAAAAAATGGTCCAAAGAACTAAATAGACATTTCTCCAAAGAAGACATACGGATGGCTAACAAACATATGAAAAGATGCTCAACATCACTCATTATTAGAGAAATGCAAATCAAAACCACAATGAGGTACCACTTCACACCAGTCAGAATGGCTGCAATCCAAAAATCTGCAAGCAATAAATGCTGGAGAGGGTGTGGAGACAAGGGAACCCTCTTACACTGTTGGTGGGAATGCAAACTAGTACAGCCACTATGGAGAACAGTGTGAAGATTCCTTAAAAAATTGCAAATAGAACTACCTTATGACCCAGCAATCCCACTGCTGGGCATACACACCGAGGAAACCAGAATTGAAAGAGACACATGTACCCCAATGTTCATCGCAGCACTGTTTATAATAGCCAGGACATGGAAACAACCTAGATGTCCATCAGCAGATGAATGGATAAGGAAGCTGTGGTACATATACACAATGGAGTATTACTCAGCTGTTAAAAAGAATTCATTTGAATCAGTTCTGATGAGATGGATGAAACTGGAGTCAATTATACAGAGTGAAGTAAGCCAGAAAGAAAAACACCAATACAGTATACTAACACATATATATGGAATTTAGGAAGATGGCAATGACGACCCTATATGCAAGACAGGAAGAAAGACACAGATGTGTATAACGGACTTTTGGACTCAGAGGGCGAGGGAGAGGGTGGGATGATTTGGGAGAATGGCATTCTAACATGTATACTATCATGTAAGAATTGAATCACCAGTCTATGTCTGACGCAGGGTGCAGCATGCTTGGGGCTGGTGCATGGGGATGACCCAGAGAGATGTTGTGGGGAGGGAGGTGGGAGGGGGGTTCATCTTTGGGAACGCATGTAAGAATTAAAGATTTTAAAATTTAAAAAATAAAAAACTAAAAGAAAAAAATAATAAAAAATAAAAATAAATAAAAATAAAAATAATTAGGAACAATCTTTCTCAAATTCTTTCAAAAACTAGAAAACCTGATATATCTCAGTTCATTCTATAAATTTCTGTATATTCATTGTCATTTGTCGATAGCAAAACTAAACAAAGAAATTATAAGAAAAGAAAAATGCAAGCCAATACACTTTATAAATATGGATGCAAAATTCTCAACAAACCACTAGAGAACCTATGCCAGAAATATCTAGAAAGGACCATATACCATGGCCAAGTGAAGGTTTATCTCAGCAAAGTTGATTTAACAGATACAAATCAATGTAACAAACCATATTAATAAGGAACAAAAATCACATAACCAACTCAGTAGGTACCAATAAAACCAGCTGAAATACTCCAAGAGGCTTTATAAAAACACTTGACAAGTTAGAGGAACACATACTCAACCTAATAGAGACTATCTACAAGAAAATAAGAAAGAAGAAGAAGAAGGGAAACATTAAAAAAATACAGCAAGTATTGTACTTAAATATTAAAAACTGAATGTTTTCCCTGTAGGATTAGAAATAAGCCAAAGATGTGTCCTTTCACCACTTCTATTTCAATATATATTGGAGTGTGTTGGTAGTTTTATCCATGCCTATTAGTCAAGAATAAGAGCAAAAAAGGCAGCCACGTTGGAGAAGAAGAAATAAAACTATTTCAATTCATAGATGATATGATTTTGGTATAGAAAGTTCTAAGGAATCCACATACATGCATTCATATTCGTATAACACTATCAGAACGTATAAATGAATTTAGCAAGGTTGAAAGTTTCAAGACAAGTATTTAAAAAAATTGAACAGTATTTTGCTCATTGTAATAGCAATGAACAATTCAAAAATGAAATTAAGGAAACAATTACGTTTACAATGGTATCAAAAATAATGAAATACTCCTGAATAAATGTAACAAAATTAACAAGAAAAGTGTAATATTTGTATGTGGAAGCTACCAAACATTATTTCAAAATATTAAGGAAGCCCAAAATAAATGGAAATATTTTCCATATACATAGATTAATAGAATCAGTATCATTTAGGAGGCTGTATACCCCAAAATGATCTACAGATTTGATGTAATCTTTTGTCAAAATTCCATCTTCCTTTTTAATTTTTGAAAAGTAAGAAGATGATCCTACAACTCAAATGGAAATGCAAGAGGCCCAGAATGGCCAAAGCAATCATTAAAATAAACAACAAGCTTGAAGAGATTCACACTTTAGAACTCACTAGTATACTACAGTAATCAAAACAGTGTGGTACTGACCAAAGGATAGACACATACATTAGTGGAATATAATTGAAGGTTCTCTAATAACAACATATACTCAATTGAGTTTATCCAAAGGTGCTTGTAGAATTCAGTGGGAGGAATAGTAATGGTTTTAAGAGTGGTTCAAGTTCAAATAAATGAAGTTAAAGCTGGATATCAACCACATACAAGATTTAACTCAAAATATATCATAGATATAAACTGAGTCAAAACTAAAACAGTCTTAGAAGTACCTCTTAGAGTAATATGAAATGGGAAAAAGCATTTGAATATTTTTCAGTGATGGCTTAAAAATGACCCATAAGCACATGAAAAAATGCTAAGCACATCAGTCATATGGAAACTATAAGTCAAAAGCACAATTAGATGCTTCTTCATACCCACTAAGATAGCAATAACAAGTGGCAAGGATGTGGAAAAGTTGGAACTCTCAAACATTGCTGGTAAGAAATCCAAAATGTCACCACCACTTTGAAAACCAGTATAACAGTATTTCAAAACATTAAAAATGAAGTTCCCATATGACCCAACAATTCTACCCTTAGTACTTTACACAAGAGAATTAAAAACATATATACACATAAAATTTCATGTTTTATGTTAATGAATGTTCACAACAGCATTATTCATAATAGGCAAAAGAAAGGTCCATCAACTAATGATTTTAAAGTGAGTTATGGCATATTAATACAATGGAATATCATTTAATTATAAAAAAGAATGATGATCTTCTAGCTAATATACCATGGATGATGGCAAAATGATGTTAATTTAAATAGACCAAAAATTAAAGACCATATATTATAGTATTATTAATATGTTTACATAAAGTGCATAGGAAATCACAGAGAAAGAAATTGGATATGTCTTTGCTAAGGACTAGGGAAAGGGTGAATGGAAATTTCTGATCTCATATCCAATACTTTCATCTTTATTTGTCCTCATTCCATTCTGTTTGTACTTATATCACTTCCTCAGAGACTAGTCTCTTTCCTAATTTCATTTTCATTTACTTTGTAGCATTCATTGTCTTATGACTTTATTTTTTACTATATTTTCCCTCTATAAGAAGGAAAATCTTTGAGGGGCAAAAACTTGACCTTTTTTTGTTAATTTCTGTGTTTTTGATATGTGAAACAGTATTAATGCTGGATTTATTACTGAAAAAGAAATGACTACTATAAAAACCTTTTTAGTGCACCTCTCAATTTAAATATTTCCATATTAGCATTTTTAATGTTTTGAAATTATAACTATATTATAAAATTTTGTGCTATGTAAGAACTTGTAGCATGATTTACACAAGTATTGTGCCCCTGTATCTAGCATCCTATATGTGTATGAGTTTCTAAATAATCGCTAATTGAAATTAGTAGTAAAGAGAAAACATTGATAAAGCACTATGAACAATGATTATAGTGAAGTCGCTCAGTCGTATCCGACTCTTTGCGACCCTGTGGACTGTAGCCTACCAGGCTTCTCTGTCCATGGGATTTTCCAGGCAATAGTCTTGGAGTGGATTGCCATTTCCTTCTCCAGGGGACCTTCCCAACCCAGGGATCAAACCCGGGTCTCCTGCATTGTACACAGAAGCTTTACCATCTGAGCCACCTTATAACTTGCTTAGATAATTTTCAAAATATAGTTTACTTTCTTTTCCACTTTGCAAGACAATACATTTATTGCTGACGGGAATGTATAGAAAACTGCACAAATATTTCAGAAACTTATGAACACATTGCTAATATTATCTCACTTGAAAAAAATCTAATAAAATGTTTTTCCTGTAATGGAAAGGAAGCCAGCAATCTAGAAACTGAATTTTCTCTTGTTTTCCTTTAATCAAAGATTATTTTTCCCTCCTAGGAACTAAAACAATGAAATAAGCAATGAACTAAATAATAAAACTATATCTATATTTATCTCCTTATCTATCTTTCAATTAGTTAATGGAACTAATTATTTTGCTCTTAAATGGGAAAAAAAACTCATTAAGGGAGAGATTTATATACATGTACAGTAGAGTTGGACACGACTGAGTGACTGAACTGAACTGAACTGAACAACATTATATTATTACTTATACACATTATAGATTTATGCTATTGATAGTATTATTTCATGAATATTATATATTTGTTACTTACATTACTGAGCATTAGCAAAGTCTAAATTTAGAAATATTTCTGAAGAGAATTGGAAGCTATAAAAAATATTTCCCTAATTTTTAGATGTTCTCAAGTACAGTGAAAAACATGTTAGTTTACAGACAGTAGAAAATATTTTAGTATTCTGTTCCTTTCACAACCATTTTTCATGCTTTGGTAAAGTGAAATTTTCTAATCAGAGTAAAGTGGCATGGTGAAGGTGTAGATAATGTATTTGAATGAAGGTTTTTAATGAATGTGGTGTTTATTAAGACACAATCCATTAAAAGAAGACTTGCATGGTTGTCTCACATTATTTTATTGATTTTTACTTCATGCATGATTCAAGGTGAGAATTATTCTTTATGAGAAATACTCTCATTCTAATCTTTAATTTCATAATGCAGTCCTTTTTGTTTATTTTTATGGCTTGGAATATTTCACATGCATAAGCTTTACATGCCCTAATAGCTATAACTTTGAAATGGAGAATCAGAATTACCATAATGATAGACATTTAAGGGTTTCAGTACATAAACATTATTATTTTTTCTGATAATTTATTCTTTTTTCCAAAATTTGGTTTTCTGACAGAAAATAATAAGTAATTTTTTTCTTTGAAAACTTGAAGATCTGAACGTCATTGGTCATGACATTACAAGGATATAAAATGGAATACAAGATTAAATTCTCTCATACTTTGAGAATCATTTTACAGGCCTACCAAAATTTACATCCCTATATGAACAGAACTGTTCACAAAACACGTATATACATATACAACTTCTATATAAACAGATGCTTACAAATAAAAAGTAAAACAGAGAATTAATACAATTTTCTGGGTAATGCAAACCTAATAGCAATATTAATTGTCTAGAGAATTTTCTCAGTTTTCCACTTCACTTTGTTTGCGAATCTACGCCATGAATAACAGCCTTAGAAAGGAAACCTGTTATTGAGTTTAAAATTTTTGTTAAGGTCAGGCTGTGAAAATCACATGTGATCAGTTAAATCATAGACACAAAGCAATTGCTTTTAGAATTATCCAATACTTAGTTTCTTGTGTGCAAATGTGGGTTGTTTATTAATGAAAAGACATATACTCTCACGTACTAGTTTGAAAAGGAATAATTGCATACAATATGTTGCTTTGTAGCTACCTAGTATTTTACTTTCACTCTCTAGGACATGAAATAATGACTTGATTAATCTCTTCATCTTAGGTTCCTTGAATAATTTGAATATAGACTAACTTTAAAAAATAACATAGACACTTGATCAGTGGAAGAAAAGTTATGACAAACCTAGACAGCATATTAAAAAGCAGAGAGACATCACTTTTCTGACAAATGTCCATATATTAAAATTATATTTTTGTTCTGTTTTTTTATACTTCCCTGGTGGCTCAGTGGGTAAAGAATCTGTCTGCAGTACAGGAGACCTGGGTTTGACCCTTGGGTTGGAAAGGTCTCCTAGAGAAGGAAATGGCTATCCATTCCATTATTCTTACCTCGAAAATCTCAGGGATAGAGGAACCTGGTGGGCTGCAGTCCATGGGGTCGCCAGGAGTCGGGCATGACTGAATGACTAACACACATGGTTTTTTTCAGATATGAAAGTAGGACCATAATGAAAGCTGAACACGAAAGAATTGATTTTGAGTTGTGGTGCTGAAGAAAACTCCTGAGAGTCCTTTGGACTCCAAGGTGATCAAACAAGTCAGTCCTATAGGAAATCAACTGAATAATCATTGGAAGGACTGCTGTTGAAGCTACCATACTTTGGTAATCTGATGTGAAGAACAGACTCATCGGAAGAGACCCTGATGCTGGGAAAGACTGAAGGCAAAAAGAAAAGGGGGCAACAGAGGACAGGATTTTGAAAAAGCATCACTGCCTCAATGGACATGAATATGAGCAATTTCCGGGAGATAGTGGAGGGGAGCCTGTCGTGCTGTAATCCATGGAGGTTGCAAAGAGTCAGACACAACTGAACAATAAAACAGCAATGACAAAGGTTGAAACTATTTAATATTGGATGGAAACCATAACAGTACAGACCCCAGAAGTTAAACAGCAAAAAACAAAATCCTGAGCATTAGAAATATGAAAAAAAACTATGTTAAAAAGCATCAACAATCACACTGCTAAATATGAGATATAAAGAAAAAAATCTTAAAGGAAGCCAGAGGAAAGGCAAATTTTGTATACAGAATCAAAGGATGACAGAGCTTTTCTTGTTGGTAACAATGCAAGTGAGAAGACAATACAATAACACCTTTAAAGTACTAAAAAATCTGTCAACATAGAATACTAAACCAAGTGAAAATGTGTTTCAAAAACAAAGGAGAAATAAAGAATTTTTCAGATACAATATCTAGAGTTCATCATCAGAAGTTCTGCAATATATAAAAGACAAAATGTTAAAGGGAGTCCTTCAAGCAGAAGCACAGTAGTTTAAAGCAGAAATATGAAGCTACACAAAGGATTAAAGAAATGGTAAAGGCTTTGACTGTGGATCACAATAAACTGTGGAATATTGTGAAAGAGAGAGGAATGACAGACCACCTGACTATTCAGGTCAGGAAGAAACAGTTAGAACTGGACATGGAACAACAGACTGGTTCTAAATAGGAAAAGGAGTACGTCAAGGCTGTATATTGTCACCCTGCTTATTTAACTAATATGCAGAGTACATCATGAGAAATGCTGGGCTGGAAGAAACACAAGATGGAATCAAGATTGCTGGGAGAAATATCAATCACCTCAGATATGCAGATGACAACACCCTTATGGCAGAAAGTGAAGAAGAACTAAAGAGCCTCTTGATGAAAGTGAAAGAGAAGAGTGAAAAAATTGGGTTAAAGCTCAACATTCAGAAAACTAAGATCATGGCATCTGGTCCCATCACTTTATGGCAAATAGATGGGGAAACAGTGACAGAATTTATTTTGGGGGGCTCCAAAATCACTGCAGATGGTGAATGCAGCCTTGAAATTAAAAGACGTTTACTCCTTGGAAGGAAAGGTATGACCAACCTAGATAGCATATTGAAAAGCAGAGACATTACTTTTCCAACAAAGCCCATCTAGTCAAGGCTATAGTATTTCCAGTGGTCATGTATGGATGTGAGAGTTGGACTGTGAAGAAAGCTGAACGCTGAACAATTGATGTTTTTGAAGTGTGGTGTTGGAGAAGACTCTTGAGAGTCCCTTGGACTGCAAGGAGATCCAGCCAGTCCATCCTAAAGTCCTGGGTGTTCATTGGAAGGACTGATGCTGAAGCTGAAACTCCAGTTTGGCCACCTGATGCGAAGAGCTGACTCATTTACAAAGACCCTGATACTGGGAAAGATTGAAGGCTGAAGGAGAAGGGGATGACAGAGGATGAGATGGTTGGATGGCATCACCGACTCAAGGGACATGAGTTTGGGTGAACTCTAGAAGTTGCTGATGGACAGGGAGGCCTGGCATGCTGTGGTTCATGGGATGGCAAAGAGTCGGACATGACTGAGCGACTGCATTGAACTAAACTGAACACATTTGTAAATATATGACTATCTTTATTACTTAATTCACTTCAGAACATAATTGAATGTTTAATGTAACAATAATAGCAATACATTGAAAAGTTTATATCATGTGTAGAAGCAAAATATATGGGAGCAGTAGCTCAAAATCCAGAAGGGAAGAAATTGAACTATAGCAAAGAGTTCTTATACAATGTGTGAATTAATTTAATATAATTAAAATTAGTCATTGATAAATTAAACAATAAAATATAAATCCTAAAACAATCTCAAAAGAACATAAGAAGAGTTCAGTTCAGTTCAGTTCAGTTGGTCAGTCATGTCCGACTCTCTGCAACCCCATGAATCACAGCACGCCAGGCCTCCCTGTCCATCACCAACTCCCGGAGTTCACTCAAAGTCATATCCTTCGAGTTGGTGATGCCATCCAGCCACCTCAGCCTCTGTTGTCCCCTTCTCCTCCTACCCCCAATCCCTCTTAGCATCAGAGTCTTTTCAAATGAGTCAACTCTTCACATGAGCTGGCCAAAGTATTGGAGTTTCAGCTTCAGCATCAGTCCTTCCAACGAACACCCAGGACTGATTTCCTTTAGGATGGACTGGTTGGATCTCCTTGCAGTCCAAGGGACTCTCAAGAGTCTTCTCCAACACCACAGTTTAAAAACATCCATTCTTTTGCGTTCAGCTTTCCTCACAGTCCAACTCTTACATCCATACATGACCACTGGAAAAACCATAGCCTTAACTAGACAGACCTTTGTTGGCAAAGTAACACCTCTGCTTTTCAATATGCTATCTAGGTTGTTCATAACCTTCCTTCCAAAGAGTAAGTGTCTTTTAATTTCATGGCTGCAGTCACCATCTGCAGTGATTTTGGAGCCCCCCAAAATAAAGTCTGACACTTTTTCCACTATTTCCCCATCTATTTCCCATGAAGTGATGGGACCAGATGTCATGATCTTAGTTTTCTGAATGTTGAGCTTTAAGCCAACTTTTTCACTCTCCTCTTTCACTTTCATCAAGAGGTATTTTTAGTTCCTCTTCACTTTCTGCCATAAGGGTGTTGTCATCTGCGTATTTGAGGTGATTGATATTTCTCCCAGCAATCTTGATTCCATCTTGTGCTTCTTCCAGCCCAGCGTTTCTCATGATGTACTCTGCATATAAGTTAAATAAGCAGAGTGACAATATGCAGCCTTGAAGTACTCCTTTTCCTATTTGCAACCAGTCTGTTGTTCCATGTCCAGTCTAACTGTTGCTTCCTGACCTGCATAGAGGTTACTCAAGAGGCAGGTCAGGTTGTCTGTCATTCCTCTCTCTTGAAGAATTTTCCACAGTTTACTGTGATCCACAGTCAAAGGCTTTGTCATAGTCAATAAAGCAGAAATAGATGTTTTTCTGGAACTCTCTTCCTTTTTTGATGATCCAGTGGATGTTGGCAATTTGATCTCTGGTTCCTCTGCCTTTTCTAAAACCAGCTTGAACATCTGGAAGTTCATGGTTCACAAACTGCTGAAGCCTGGCTTGGAGAATTTTGAGCATTACTTTACTTGTGTATGAGATGAGTGCAATTATGCAGTAGTTTGAGCATTCTTTGGCATTGCCTTTCTTTGGGATTGGAATGAAAATGACCTTTTCCAGTAGCTAATAGTTAGTAAGTCAACAAAGAAACTATAACAGATTTACTTTTTAAAGTCACTTAATCCAAAAATCGGTGGAAAAATAGTAACTTAAAGGAATAAATGATTACTACAAATAGGAAATAAAAGCAAGGTTGATTTGACTCAGTTATGTTAAATTAAGTGATAATGGTCAATGTACTCCATTTTCTTTAACTGCCAATAACTGAAAGACTTATTTTATATTCTCCTAACATATTTGGACTCTTAAAAATTTATTTAACTATTTATGAAATTTTCATTTATAATTGCATTTTTTAGAGCATTATAAATTCATGATAGACACAGTGCTATTGATTGAACTGTTCATTTGTTTAGCTTTTCATAAACATACGGTAAGATACTTTTATTGTACATGCTATGAATTGTAACAGAAGTATAGACTTATATTGTTGTTCATTTGCACTGTCACGTCCAACTCTTTCAACTCCATGGACTGCAGCATGCCAGGCTTCCCTGTCCTTCACCATCTCCTGGAGCTTGCTCAAACTCATGTCCATTGAGGCAGTGATGCCATCCAACCATCTATCTCATCCTCTGTCATCCCCTTCTCCTGCCTTCAATCTTTCCTAGAATCAGGGGCTTTTCTAAAGAGTCAACTCTTCGCATCAGGTGACCAAAGTATTAGAGTGTCAACTTCAGCATCAGTCCTTCTGAAGACCTCGATAGCACTCTCATTTCTTAGCATCTGTTAAAATAGGAAGTTTTATATGCACATTATTAATAGAAATTTTTTTTACCTGTTATCTCTTTATATATTTTCATGTATCTATTATACCTATGTCTAGATTTAACTGGCTTTTTGTATTCAACACATCAGAATTTGTATAATGAATCTGTTTATTTGTTTCAGAATTATCTCTCTCCTAGGTTCTGTTATCCAGGAAACGAGCAATTCTGTCTGTATTATTGACCCATGTTCAATACACTTTTTCACAATAAATACCTAGTAGTAGTATAAATGAGTACCTTAGTTAATGCTAGACAACTTCGCTATTAAGAGAACCCACAATTTCTTGGTGGGCTATAATATGTGCTAAATCACTTCAGCTGTCTCGTTCTTTACAACCATATGGACCATAGCCCGCCAGGGTCCTCTGTTCATGGGATTCTTCAGGCAAGAATACTGGAGTCAGTTGCTATGCCCTCTTCCAGGGGATCTTTCCAACCCAGGAATTGCACTGGCATCTCTCCTGTCTTCTGTGTTGGTAGGTGTGTTCTTTACTACTGCCATATGGGCTGTAGTATATATTTAAATAGATACTTTCTGAAAGTGTAATTTAGTAGTTTAGTGGCTTATTTCTTGCAAGGCTGTAAAGAACCTTGTTTCTTTTCAATGTTGGACAGTTTATCTTGTACTTATAAACTATTTTTAGATCTGTAGTAATTTTGCAGGTCTAATCTATATTATCTCTCAGAATTCACATCTCAGTTTTCTAGCTCTATTTGTTTAATAATCGCCAGATGAAGTGGAGTAATAATTACAGTCTCTTTCACTATCAGAGTTGTTTTCTCTGTTACAGCATTTTACCTCTGGGAGCATAGTGTAGCCAGTGCCTGTCCCCCTCCCCTCTTTTCCCCCTGGTTATCTACAGTCATGAAATAGTAGTAGACCAATGGAAGGAATATACTATCATTTCAAAAAACACCATCTGTCTTCTGTGAAAGATGGTTTATTTGTTAGGTATAGGGACTGTATCTTTGGTACTATGGGTATACTTCAGTGAATAGGGCAGGATCATTCTATTCATCCAAGTGGGTGAGATTCCTTTGCTCACTGAGGTGAAGTTTGCATGGGCCACTTGTGGCTTTTGTCAATTTAGTTACATCATCCTTTTTTAATTTTAATTTTTTTTTTTTTACTATTTTGTTATTTTTATTCCTGGTGTAGTTTCTTAATCCCAAACTCTACATATTCAGATTTGTGTGGATATTGAAAGGATTTGAATGAACTCTGACTATAGTTTTATAGTAGGAAACAAATAAATAAATTCTGTGATTTTTTTAAACAGAGAATTGATGTTCCACAAGTTGATTCTAGTAACAGAGTGAACAATTTATTGAGGAGATAGGGAAAAAAAATGTGACAAAAACTAGTGTCTTGTTCCATGAGTCTACTGTTATTGATTAAGGCTTATCTGCAAGCTATATATCTGCACCCCATAAATGACATGACACAACTTTAGCCTGATGTATTTTATTATTTCATGTTGAAAAGCACCCAAAACCTCTGGCCTCAAAATCCTGAGATGGAAATTTGATTGAAATCATTGCCTATCTACAAAGATGGCACTGGCTGCTACTATACTGACTCTCTTTCTTCACTCTTGGATTAAAATTTTGCTCTCACTATTTAATTTCTAGGTGCTTCATACCAGCATCACATTTGGCCTGGCATCACATTCATGCCTCTCCATATTAGTATTGTTCTCATAAGTTTGGGGAGGATAGCTTAGAATATGTTTGACAAGATTTCTCTAACAATAAAACATAAGGACCTAGGCAAAAACATCCTAAATGTTTCATAATATAAACCTGGCACTCAGTGATGGAACTTATATAGGCAGTAAGGCTAGATGTGTATGTTCAGTCACTCAGTCATTTCTAGCTCCTTGCTACCCAATGGACTGTAGCCAGCCAGGCTCCTCTGTCCATGGGATTTCCCAGGCAATCATATTACTGGAGTGGCATTGCCACTTTCTTTTCTGGAGATCTGCCCTATCCAAGGGTTGAACCCATGTCTCCAGTGTTTCCTGCATTAGTAGGCAGATTCTTTACCACTGAGACGCCTGGGAAGCCCAATGTAAAGTATTTTGAATTAATAACTAGCTGGACTTTGTGAAAGATCTACTAGGGGCAAGAATTAAAATATTTAATTCAAACCTCACATTTGATAGAATGGCCTTCCTTAAAATGTCTACAAGTTATAAATACTAAAGAATAAGCAGAGAAAAGGGAATTCTCCTATACTGTTGATGGGAATGTAAATTGGTGCAGCCACTGTGGTGGAGTATGGAGGTTCCTCAAAAAAAACTAAAAATAGAATTACCATATAATCCAGCAATCTCACTCCAGAACATACACTCAGAAAATGCATAATTAGCAAAGATACATGCACCTCTATGTTCATAGCAGCACTGTTTCAAGACAGGGAAACAACCTAAATGTCTATTGACAAGTAAATCGATAAAGATGCTACACATGTATACACACAGTGAATATGTGTGTATTAAAAAGAATGAAATACTGTCATTTGCAGCAACATGGCTGAACCTAGAGATTATCATAGTAAGTGGTACCATGTATACCATATATCATTTGCATGTGGAATCTAAACTATGATATAAATGAACATATGTATGAAGCAAAAACAGACTCACAGACATAGAGCAGACTTGTGGTTGCCAAGCGGGGGAAGGCTAGGGTAGGGAAGAACTGGGAGTTTGAAATTAGCACATGCAACTAGTATATAGAGGGTGAATAAAGAACAAGACCTTACTGTGTAGCACAGGGAACTACATTCAAGATCTTGTAATAAATCACAATAGAAAATAGTATGTCTATATATATATATATATACACACACATAAATATATATATTTAACTGAAAAAAAAGAAAATAAACACGAGGATTTCTACTCAGAATTCATTGAAAGAAAATAATGCCTTTTAATTGTTTGATGGGATAAACACATAATTCATATAAAAATTCTGTAAATATAGTGTTATAGAGAGAATTGTATTAACATTGAGAAGTTAGGACTAGAGATGCAAGCTGGATGGAATAACATATAGTCAACAGAGCTGATTTGAATTATTCAAGCTAGTTATGCTCTATAAAATTGTGTATTTTCAACTAAATCCCAAAAACAAAGAAAAATCAAAAAAGAGGAAAAAGTAAACATGAAAGACAAACTGAAAAATTCTAAAAATGAGTAATTGGAGTGCCTGAAAAAAAGAAGACAGACAATGGGTATGAACCAGTATGTGAATATTGGTTTAGAAAAAAATAAATATTTAGAAAAATATCAAAATGGATAAAAAATGTTAATTCACTATTAAAGATTGATGAAATAAAAACAGGATAAATAGTGTAAATCACAGACCTCAACTGGAAGACTTTTTCAAGTATATACAATTTTGTATGATATTTACTGCATGTCTAAAATGTTCATTTTTATAATTAGAAAGTTTCTATTTCCAGCTAGCAGAAAGTTTTTATCTGAATGTGTCTTGAATTTTATCAAATAATTTTTCCCATTTATTTAGACAATCCAATCACATGATTTTCTATTTTAATGCATTTTTTTATGATGAATAGCACCAATTGATTTTTAAATGTTAAACCACCCTCCCATTCCTGGAGTAGAACACAAGTGAGTTTTGATGAATTTTATTTTATATATTTCTAGATTTGATTTGCTGATATTTTACACTGGAATTCTTAATTTTTATTTATGTGATAAATTGTTTTCCAGTTGTCCTTACTTATAGTGTTTGCAAAATTTTGGTATTAATATCTCACTGCTTGTATTAAAAAGAATGCAAAGTGTCTCCAACTTGTCCCTCTTTTGAAAAAATCTGTGTAAGACTGGTATAAGTTTATCCTCACATGTTTGTAAGATCTCATATGTAAAACTGACATGAATAATTTTCTCTGTGAAACTTACTTGAGGCAAAAAATACCAACACTAGGTAAAAATTTCAAATATTTAAATTTCCTATTATATTTTGTACCTTTTTTTGGTAAATCTTACTTTTTGAAAGATGCATTTTGTGTAAAATGTTAAGTTTATTACCGTCTCTTTGCTATAAGATGATTTAATTATCTTCTTAATTCCATACTTGCAATTTGAATTTTTTTCTATTTTTTTCTTGTCAAACAACAAAGTTAACTGTATTGATTTTTAAAGCCAATTTTGTATTTCCTTGATTTTACTCTTATCTTTGTTATTTGATCACTTCTCTTCTCTTTGAAATTGATTTTGCATTTGTTTTTCTATCACATTAAGCTAGAAGCTTTGGTCTTAGAGACCTTAGGTCTCTAACACCTTTTTGTTTGTTGGTTTGTTTTTTTACAGGCATACGCTTAAAGCTAAGAATTTATCTTGAAGCACTGCTCTAGTTGCATCCCAGAAGTCTCATGTCTTA
Source organism: Capra hircus (assembly GCF_001704415.2). Lineage (NCBI taxonomy): Eukaryota > Metazoa > Chordata > Mammalia > Artiodactyla > Bovidae > Capra > Capra hircus. Next base: position 48,471,122 of record NC_030810.1, read on the forward strand.
TCATCCTCTCAGTACATGTAGCTAGACAGTGAGGGAGAAATCATTTCTCAGAGAATGTTTAAGGTGATATGACAACAGAGAGTGACTAGAGGTTGGGTGGCAACATCAACATATACCTGTTAAAACGCATTTTATAAACAGAAAACAGAGAATGCAGCTCTAAAGGACACTTAAATTGAAAGGATGATGGCAGTATAAAGAGAAGAAAAAAACAAAGAAATACCATTCTTTCTCATATTATTAACTCACCTAAAATTTATACAACAATGTCTTTACAGAAATAGGCAATGTACTAATTTTATTGCAGTAGGTGTTAAGTCTGTAACTTCCCATGCTATTAATCATTTCCTTTTAATTGTATTCTGATTTTTATTCTTTACTTTTGATAGACTGCTTTCCATTTGGATGACATATATATTAGATAGTTTTGCCTAATATTTGGACACAAATTGATTCATTGAGATTTTTGAAGCCCAGAGATAAATCATATATTTTTATACAAAATTTGTTCATGAATTTTTGTTATGTCAAAAGTTGTTTTTCTTTTTATTAGTAGCAAGAGAATTACATTTATGGACTACTATGTTGTGTAATATAAAAGCAAAACTTCCCCAGTGGTAATTACTTTAATATTCCATTTCTATTACCCAGTATCTCATGGACCTAGTCAAATGGAACTGGGTGAAATATGTTCGTGTTGAAATGAATAAACTTAATCAGTTTACTTCAATGTTTTAAATCATAATTACAATAATTTGAAAACAAGGAGAAAAATACAGAAGGGTAAGTTCAGTATTTACATAATTTATGGCAAATATGTTGAATAAATAGGTTGAAACTTCTTATTTACTTTCATGCATTGGAGAAGGAAATGACAACCCACTCCAGTGTTCTTGCCTGGAGAATCCCAGGGACGGGGGAGCCTGGTGGGCTGCCGTTTCTGGGGTCGCACAGAGTCGGACACGACTGAAGCAACTTAGCAGCAGCAGCATTCAAGATGTAGGATTCTAGATTAAGAAAATGATACAAATTATTAGATAAACAATGAGTACCTTAAATATCACAAAGAAGAGATCTAGGTTTCACAGAATATAGAGGACTTTGGTTTGAATTGCATTATACACACACACACACACAAGTTACTCTAAATCAAAGACAGTTTATTATTTATTCCATAGACTAATTACTCTGCTATAATCACAGAACTAACATAAACATGGAAGTGACCCTGAAAAATGTAAAATCAGCTCTATCTTGATGGTTTATATAAGTTAAAATCTTACCTGGGTCAAGATATGATGTTAAGCTAATGAGTGAATGAGAAAAACTCTATGATTAAGAAAATTATTATAGAAGTAGTTATGACATCTTATAGCATCCACTGAGATATTGTGTGAATTAGAGAGTAAATTTTTATTATAAACATTGTTACCCTATAAGAATTGGTGAGCTGAGAACAAGCTAGATTTTAGTCATATCTTCCTCCCTCCATACCCCCATACACTTCACCACTTCCACATCTCGGTGCCCTTCTATAGGGCATAATTTACACATTTGGATGTGGCAGTCCTGGGGCTACTTTACATGGCTTCCATGGACCCACATTTCATACTCCTGAGATTATATCAGCATTAAGTGTACATGATGTGTGCTTGGTCACTTCAGTCATGTCTGACTCTTTGCGACCCTGTGAACTGTAGTCTGCCAGGCTCTTCTGTTTGTGGGATTCTCCAGGCAAGAATACTGGAGTGGGTGGCCATTCCCTCCTCCAGGGGATCTTCCTGAGCCAGGATTGAACCTGGGTCTCTTTACACCTCCTGCATTAGCAGGCAAATTCTTTACCACTAGCACCACCTGGGAAGCCCAATGTACATGACATGTATGTTATATATATATATAAGTATATGTGTATATATATTTTTTCGTTTGGAAAAGAAGGAGAGCATTAATCAAGTATTCATGACAATGTATTATCCTCACAAAATGCTAGAAACAAATTATATCATCAACCAATTCAATTATTTAAAATGAAATGTATTATTTTATTTACTTAGCTGTACTTAGATTATTTTGTCCTGGCAATGGTGGCCTAGTTAAGGTAATAAATGCATAAATCTTATCCTATTGTGGTATCTGCTATAGGAAAATTTACTAATAGAGGATTTTTACAGAAATCTTGCAAACATAGATGAAAATATTTAGAGGTAGAACTCTTCTTTTGGGACGTAGAATTTCTATAGTTACCAACTCAAAGGGATGAGAAGACTGAAAGAAAAATCGCTTTCTAGTGGCACTGAGATACAACCTGTGAACCTGCTTGATATGACTAGTTTCTGTCTATTCAAAATCATTTTGAATATCATAGATGCTAACCATTTAAATAACATTTCATTAAAAAAATAGAAGCGCCTTTTGTTTTAACAATTTCAAAACTTTTATTCACAAATTTATGTTTTGTATCTCTAACCACTTTACAGAATGTTCATTTAAATTCGCTACAGGGAAATGCAACTAATCTTTTAAATGATGCTTTTCAGATAAATGACAACACCAGATGTCTGTCTTTGCCATAATTGTTTCACTTAATAGATATACATAGAATTATATGCTGTCTTAGAAAAAGATTTTCATATGTAGATGTTGAATTCTTATCTTCAAATCCTTTCCTATAAGCTGTAGGAAAAAAGTGAAATATTTCTGTTCACTCCTAAACATGACACAGTTTAGGAGTGAACAGGAAGCTTTTCTCCCCCTCAGACTCACTTGGTTCTGCATGTTCCAAAAGGACTTTAATGAAAATACAGTGCAAGTGATTTTGAATGATTTTGACCTTAACTAGGTCAGTTCTGTTTTTTTCTTGTTCTTTTGACAGATGTAAGGAATACTGCGGTGTAGACTGCATGATACTCTATGATTGACTTAGACAGGGTGTGAATAGTGCTGCAAAGCAGGGGAGCGACATTGAGCTTTCAAAGTGACAGACTGGTTACAGAGTGATTGAAGAGGTATATGTTCTAGCATGTATGTGATGGGCCTGGGGAGAAAAAAGGAGGAACGAGGGGCGGGGGAGCACATTGTTGGTATTCATTCTAGTTTCTTCTTTTTCATGTGCATTATTGTCACAGTGTAGGAAGAAGCATAAAGATGAGCTGGTCCAAACTTCTTTTCATACAAGGAATAAAATAGAATTCATATGAATAGATGCAATATTTCAATTTTAAGACAGATGAATATATATGTACATATATAAGCATATAAAATATGTTCAAGATCATTAATAATTAAGGAAATGCAAATTAAATTCACAACTGGACACTATTACACACATTAGAAAGGAGGAAACTGAAGACTGACTAAACAGATTGTCTTAGCTTGGACTGCTATAACAAAGAACCACAGACCAGATGGTGCATGGAAAATAGAATTTTTTTTCTCATTATTCTGGAGGCTGAGATCAGAATTTCAGCATGGTCGGGTTCGAATGGCAGCCCTCTTCTGAGCTGCACACTGCTGACTTCTCCTTGTATCCTCACATGATAAAAAGAGGGCAAGAGAGCTCTCTGGGATCCCTTTTGTTAAGGAACTAATCCCATTCATGAGAGTGGAGTCTTCCAAAGGCTCAACCTTCTAAAACCATTATGTTGGAGAGAGGGTTTCAGCATATGAAATTTCGGTGCATATATGAATGTGCAATCCTTTATATCAAATACTGGTAACTATCTGGAAGAACTGGACTTCTCATATAATTTCTGAAGGGAACATAAATGGTACAATTGTTTATAAAATATACCATTTATATAATGGTACAAACGTCTTGTGGCAGCTTCTTAAATAGGCAAAGGTAAACCTACCAAATGGCTCAGACATTCTACTCTTAGCTTTTCAACCCAAAAGAAAAGAATTCATATATTCAAATAAAGACCTATACATAATGTCTGCAGTAGCTTTCTTTGTGTTAGTCAGAATTTGGAAAAAAAAATCAACAGATAAATAAATAAAAAAAGTGACCTATCCGATCAATGAAATCTACTCAGCAATAAAAATAAATGAACCATTGATACTAACAAGAGCATGGTGAATGTCTATCAATTTTGAGGAGTGAAGTAAGTCAGACTGAAAAGTGAAAACAGCATATCATGTCATTTATATAAAATTATCTGTATACATACATATATGTTGTTGTTTAGTCCTTAAACATGTACAACTCTTTTGCAATCCCGTGGATAGTAGCCCACTAGGCTCCTCTGTTGATGAGATTTTCCAGGTGAGAGTACTGGAGTGGGTTGCCATTTCCTTCTCCAGGAATCTTCCCAACCCAGGGATTGAACCCATATCTCCTTCATTGGCAGGAGATTGTTTACCACTGAGCCACCTAAACATGCAAAGTAATTTATAATGACAGAAAATAAGTAAATGGTTTCCTATGAAACTAGGGTGGAGAAAGAGGAGATGGAGATTACAAAAGGCCATGAAAGAACATTTGGGAGTGATGGGTATGCTAATTATTGTTATTATCCTGATGACTTTATGGGAATATAACTCTAAAATATGCTAAAACTTGATAAAATGTAGTGAGCTATATTGGGCTTTCAGAAATAGTGGTAACCCAATAGGAAAAGGAATATGTCAAGGCTGTATATTGTCACCCTGCTTATTTAACTTATATGCAGAGTACATCATGAGAAACACTGGGCTGGAAGAAGCACAAGATGGAATCAATGCCGGGGGGAAATATCAATAACCTCAGATATGCAGATGACACCACCCTTATGGCAGAAAATGAAGAGGAACTAAAAAGCCTCTTGATGAAAGTGAAAGAGGAGAGTGACAAGGTTGGCTTAAAGCTCAACATTCAGAAAACAAAGATCATGGCATCTGATCCCATCACTTCATGGCAAATAGATGGACAAACAGTGGATGACTTTATTTTTTGGGCTCCCAAATCACTGCAGATGGTGATTGCAGCCATGAAATTAAAAGACACATATTCCTTGGAAGGAAGGTTATGACCAACCTAGACGGCATATTGAAAAGCAGAGACATTACTTTGCCAACAAAGTCTGTCTAGTCAAGGCTATGGTTTTTCCAGTGGTCATGTATGGATGTGAGAGTTGGACTGTGAAGAAAGCTGAGTGCCAAAGAATTGATGCTTTTGAACTGTGGTGTTGAAGAAGACTCTTGAGAGTCCCTTGGACTGCAAGGAGATCCAACCAGTCCATCCTAAAAGAAATCAGTCCTGGGTGTTCATTGAAAGGACTGATGTTGAAGCTGAAACTCCAATACTTTGGCCACCTGATGCGAAGACTCATTTGCAAAGACCATGATCCTGGGAAAGATTGAGAGCAGGAGGAGAAGGGGACGACAGAGGATGAGATGGTTGGATGGCATCACTGACTCAATGGACATGAGTTTGGGTGGACTCTGGGAGTTGGTGATGGACTGGGAGACCTGGCGTGCTGCGGTTCATGGGATCACAAAGAGTCAGACATGACTGAGTGACTCAACTGAACTGAACTGAATGCAAAATGCTTCTAAGATACTTTGAATCAGATTTTTACTTCCTTTGATTCTGATATATATCTACTATACACTATAGTGAAGTGAAGTGAAGTCGCTCAATCGTGTCCAACTCTTTGCGACTCTTTGCATGGACTGTAGCCTACAAGGCTCTGCTCTCCATGGAATTTTCCAGGCAAGAGTACTGGAGTGGGTTGCCATTTTCTTCTCCAGGGGATCTTCCCCACCAAGGGATCGAACCCAGGTCTCCCACATTGCAAGCAGATACTGTCTGAGCCACCAGGGAAGCCTATACACTATACATCTACACACACACACACACACACACACACACATATATATATATACACCATACACTACTATATATATATATCTACTATATACAATGTAGGTTTCAATGGTAAAGTACATAAAAATGTTCTGAAATACAGTTCTTCATCGTATTGAATTCCCATTGCAAAATGTCTACTAGAAAAGAAATTTGTGATATATATATGAAAGAGTGTTTATTAAGAAATACATATATGGCACCCCAGTCCAGGATTCTTGCCTGGCAAATCCCATGGACTGAAGAGCCTGGTAGGCTGCAGTCCATGGGGTCACTAAGAGTCAGTCACGACTGAGCGACTTCACTTTCACTTTTCACTTTCATGCATTGGAGAAGGAAACGGCAACCTACTCCAGTGTTCTTGCCTGGAGAATCCCAGAGACGGGGGAGCCTGATGGGCTGCTGTCTATGGGATTACACAGAGTTGGACACGACTGAAGTGACTTAGCAGCAGCAGCAGAGCATCATCAAGCATGTTGCAGACTTAAATGTTGAGGCTGGTAATACCAAATAGAAAATCGTAAACAGCCTGCCATAGGAGGGGAGGATTTTTCCTGGAGCTGATAAGGGTGGATATTAAATAGACACGCTGTGTGATTCTGATCCAGATATAAGCAGATGATGTGGAGAAAAATTAACTTAGAGCATTCAGAAAAAACAACATTTAACAAGAGGTATCTCAGACATCTTGACACTTCATGGAATTCTGTCAGAATTCTTGACCTCAGTATGATCATCATTGTTATCATCATCATCACAAAATATTTGTCTTGTATATATAGGAAATATTCTGACTTGCAAATTTATAAGACTTTTAAAACTCATACAGTATATATATCACAGTGATTTTTTAATTTATTTGAAATATTTAGCACTGTTACTGATTTATCTAAAAGCATAATTTTCACCTGATTTCATTTTCTTTTCTTTAAATGGAATCCACTTTATATGTTTTTAATTATCAAAGATCACAATTGTACAGTATTGAGAAGTATAGAACAAAATCCTGGTATTGGAGGACGATTTCTCTGCAATATTGTGTTGGGCTCTGTCACATGTCAACACAAATCATATGTCCCCACCCTCCTGAAATCCCCTCCCATCTCCAGGTTGTCACATGCTTTCATTTTCATAACATTTTTCTCACACATTTTCTTTGAAACCTAACATGTAGTTCTTAGGTGTCATGTATATCCCTCTCTAAAGGTTTTGTTTCAAAAATCAGTATGTTTACTTCCAGACGAGAGATCTCTTTGTGGAAGTACTAGTCAAATATTTTTGTTTCATTCTTATAATGTTTGTTCATTTACTTATTATTGAATTTAAGGGTTCTTTACATATTCTGGATACAAATACTTTATCAGATATATAATTTACAAATACTGGAGTGGGCAGCCATTCCTTTCTCCAGGGACATCTTCCCAACCCAAGGATTGAAACTGGGTCTCCCACACTGCAGGCAGATTCCTTACTGTCTGAGTCACTGGGGAGGCCCAATTTACAAATATTTCCTCCAAGTCTGTGGCTTTTTAAAGTTTCTCTCAGAACTGTTTTTAGGTGAGCCAAAATATATAGATAATTTTAGGAGTCTATTTTTTCAAAAATTATTTTTAAATGTCATGTTTTGGTATTTTATCTAAGACATCTTTGATAACAACAATAACAGCAACAATAATCCTACTGAAATTTTATAGTTTTGGGTTTTACGTTTAGAACTATAGCTTATTTTGAATTATTTTCCCATTGTTAAAGGGAAAAAATCAAAATTTGCTTATTTAGCATAAGGATATTCAGTTGTTCCAACACCAATAGAGTTAAAAATTTGTTCTTTCTTCACTGAATTAACTTTGCACCTTTGTCAAAAATCTAGTGTCAGCTTATGAGACTGTTTGTTTCTGGACCACCTGTTTCTTGGTGGTTCTCTTGATCTATTTGTCAGTTTTGACACCAGTTCCATGCTTTTGGTAATATAAGCTCTGTGGTTAAGAATCTGCCTGACAATGCAGGAGACAAAAGAGATGCGGGTTCCATCCCTGGGCTGGGAAGATTCCCTGGAGAAGGAAATGGCAATCTACTCCAGTATTCTTGCCTAGGAAATCCTATGGACTGAGGGGCCTGGAGGGCTATAGTCCATGGGATTACAGAAGAGCTGGACATGACTTAGCAACTAACCAACAACAAAGTCAAGTTTAGTTTTGTAACCAACTTTTTTCATTTTGAAGTTGTTTTGGCTCTTCTTTGTATTGCCAGATTAATTTTAGCATCAACTTGTCAATTTCCACAAAGGACTTGTGGAAATTCTGACTGGAGTGCATTGAAGCTAAAGATCAATTTGGGGAGAATTGATGTTTTACCCATATTGAATTCCTCAGGCAATAACAAACTATGTATCTCCATTTATTTAGGTCTTTCATTCCTCTCAGTAATGCTTTCTAATTTTCAGTTTACAAGTTTTGTGGGATTTTGGTCAGATTTATCCCTAAAAGTTTTATATTATTTTATGCTATTGCAATATCTACTGCTTGTTAAATTTTAATTTCCATTTTAACTGTTGAGTCATAGGAATGCAGTTTACTTTGGTATATTGATCTTGTGTTCTGAAACTTTCATAGTAGTTACCATACCTTTATTTTTGCATAGCCCACTGAATTTCCTATATGGAAAAACACATTATTTGTGAAAAAGAAGTGTTCACATCTGTTTTTCAAGCTTTTGTGACTTTTACTTCTTTTTTCTTTATGTATGGCACCGGCCAAACCTTCCAGCACAATGATAAAAATAAATGGTGAGACATCTTTGTTATTTTGAACATGAATTTGAGCAAACCCTGGGAGACAGTGTAACAGAGGAGCCTGGCATGCCGCCGTCCATGCAGTCACAAAGAGTTAGACATGACTTAGAGACTGAACAACAAAAAACAATTAGGCCCTGCCAATAGAGAGCACCAGAAAGATTGCACAGCGGTGGGAAAGGGCTTGCTCTGATTGTATGCTTTTCAATGGCTTTCTGTTCCCATCAGTAACACCCACCAACTCTTCCTCCCAGTGGCAATTGATTCCAGCTTACATTCTCCTCTCTAGAACTAACCAAACTAGGCTTGAGTCTCTTACTGCCATCAGTATCAAAAGCCTGATGCATGTTCCTCCCAGGTCTGTGTGTCAGACCCACAGGGCATCCCTCTGATCTCAGAGGTACCAACCGCAGGCTGTTTCTCCAAGGTCTGAATTTCAACTCTAGGGCAACCTTCCTCTACACCTGTGAGTTCTGAAAATTATAATCTCCTCTGTTTGTTCTCCCAGAGGGATGGTTCCGTTCTCTGCAGTTGCTGCCACGTGACACCCGCAGGGTGCTGTTGTATTGTGCCCATTTTGTCCTGTCAGTTTTCAATGCCTAGTTAACAATTATTTCTAGTAAGTCATATTTGTTAAAACAACTGAAATGGTTTCTGTTTTCTACTTACACCCTGACTAATCTAATAAGCATATGTTCATTTTCACCTTATTCAAATTCTCATATTACTTTTAATTTCTTTATAGTTGAACAGGTATACAACAAAGACTAAGCCAAATAAAACATTTTAATTCAAATATGTCTTATCTTTAAATTCAGGTGCAAGGAAAGAAATGATGACATTTTTCATATTTCTGCTTCTAATATGACACATAATGCAATCGGTAAAAATGGATAAACAATAAATGTGAGTAAAAATGGATAAGCCCCTGGTTTTTCAGTCTGAGTAAAGTACAGACTAGACAATAGACATACTTTATAATGTCCTAAACATGACAAATCAGGATTGCATTAGATTAGACTCAAATTATTCATGAGATTTGATTGGAGGAATAAAACATGATGAGAAGAAAGATGCAAAATTGAGATATAGCTTGATTGTCTCAAATTTCCTGTTGATGCCCTTGAATTTGCTTATATTTTTGGAATTATTGCCAAAGTTTTGGCACTTATTGCCTCTGTTAGCAATTTGGGATTTTAGAACATATAAGAGTAGCTTTATGTCATTTTATTTCCTGATCAAATAGTGTATAATACTTTGCTTGACTGTCCAAGTGTGGAGTTGTTTGGTATGGCAATTATATATATATAATTTCTAGACACCATAATTCCCTTTTATTTTCCCCTAAATCTTTTGAGTATATTTGGATAAGTCATGTTACATCATGTCAGATGTTACTGGATAACTGAAGGGGCTGTTTTTAAAAGTTGCATTGAAACTTGTATTCTCAAAAGTATGTGTGACTGTTTCTGTCTCAGCAAGAGACAAACTGGCTGAACACTGAAGATTAACTGCACAGTCACCACTGCTATTTGAAAGAAATTCTACATAGGTATAAAATTGGTTTGGAGACTGCTTTAGCTTAGCTGCAGAACCTGAGCTGAAACGTAGGGCTGAATTTCTGATTCATCACCTCAGCAAAGAAGAAATCATAAATATTTACATTTTACATCTCATAATCCCTTGATTTCGTTACCTCCCATTTATAGGCTGGTAATATTCTGGCTATGAGAGAGGTATAAGCTTTTTGAAAATCCTTTATAAAACCCTTCTTTAACACTGATAGCTTTTCTGCTCTGCATTTATATCTCCTATAACAAGACAAACCTTAGTTAAGTAAAATCTGAATGTGCTTTATTTTCTTATATTTAATAGGGGTATATGGAGGGGTGAAATCAAAACTTAAATTTATTTTTACTGTCAAGTATACAGTCACATAATTACAGTCAACAACCAGTTCAATGATTGCAAAATAATTAAAAAACGTTAAGTTAGCCCAATGGTAGAAAAACTCACATGTTCTTGGGTTTAGGAATACATTCTTCATTTTATGTAGGATAAACCATGTAATAGATTCAGAGGGGAAATGAATATATAGCATGCTATATAGAAGCCTATCATCCTAGGAAAAATATATATTTGTAGCTCTCACAACAATATTAATGCTATCAACTTCTTTCTCTTGAATGTGAATGCTCTTCAAAATAGCCATCAGATGTTTTTAATCCCTACACAAGTAATTTTAGCAAAGTTAATTAAAATGAGAGAGTGGCTAAATGAAAATTTAAGGGAATTATTGAGATTGTTAATATATGACAAGATATGATTTCTATTTGCTAATCTTGTAAAATAACATGCTACTTACCATTATAAGAATGCATAAAATTCATCAAGGTTGTCAGCTACAAATCTATCAAAGCTCAAGAGTAACTGTTTCTATATATCACCATAATACTAAAACAATTTGTTAATTTCCTAATAATTAGAAATGCCAAGACAATTTCTTATTGTTTTTAATGGAACCAAAGAAATTTATAAGTTAAAGTTTAAATTCAATTCAGTAGTTCAGTCGTATCCGATTTTTTTGTGACCGCATAGACTGCAGCACACGTGGCTTCCCTGTCCATCACCAACTCCTGGAGCTTGCTCAGACTCATCTCCATTGAGTTGGTGATGCCATCTAATCATCTCATCCTCTGTCATCCCCTTTTCCTGCCTTCAGTCTTTCCAGTATCAGGATCTTTTCCAATGGATCAGTTCTTCACGTCAGGTGGCCAAAGTATTAAAGCTTCAGCTTCATGGTATTAATCCTTCCAATGAATACTCAGGACTGGTTTCCTTTAGGATTGATTGGTATGATCTTGATGTCCAAGGGACTCTCAAGAGTCTTTTCCAATACCACAATTCAAAAGCATCAATTCTTTGGTGCTCAGCTTTCTTTATGGTCCAACTCTCACATCTGAACATGACTACTGGAAAAGACATAGCTTTGACTAGATGGACCTTTGTCAGAAAAGTAATGTCTCTGCTTTTTAATACACTGCCTAGTTTTTTTCATAGCTTCTCTTTCAAGGAGCAAGTGTCTTTTAGTTTCATGGCTGCAGTCACCATCTGCTATGATTTTGAAGCCCAAGAAAGTAAAGTCTGTCACTGTTTCCATCATTTCCCCATCTATTTGCCATGAAGTGATGGGACCGAATGCCATCTGGACCTGGTGTTGAGGGCAGAAGGTTTAATTTTGCTTGTTTTGACCCACTGTAAATTTTTCCATTTAGCTAGTTTGTCTTAAATAGATTCTCATGTTGTAATTAATAAAAGCTTAAAAACGACTGACTGTATAGTGCTTTAAAGTTTCAATAGTAAATATCTAGGATGAACAGAATTCATGTATGTAAGTAGTTATTGAACATGTTCTCACATGCATCACAAATCTTTCCCTAGAGAACATTGCTAAAATCATTAGTCAGATTTGTGAGAATTGTGTTTATTCTCTTCCTGTCAAGGACTATTCCTTCTTTGTATCACTGTACATGTTCAACACGTAGTTTTTATGATTCAACAGGTCTCTTGGTACTTCCTCAGGTTTCTGCATTTAAAATATATCTCCACTAGAAAATGAATAAACAACATGTATTTTCCTTTGTTTACATTTCTAACATGGTCACATCCATGCAAAATGGATGATTCAAAGGTTGTAACACTCCTCGGATACTTAAATGTCTACAGCCTCATTTGCACAATGTTTCTTGCTTTTGAATTTTCTCCAAAACACCTTTCACAACAATAGTGAGAATTTTATATAATTCTCTTGTTGAACTGAGTTAGAATGAAAGACTCTCACAATTACTGAAAATCTTTTACTCTAGTTCTGCATTCCATTCTCTTGGGGCCACTGTTAGAAAACTTGGAAACAGAAAATCTGTTGCCTCAAAATGTCTTTGTATATTTCAGTATCACTAAATATAGAAATTATAAAAATAGAACATTATAAGCTGACAACTATCTGTAAGAGTCATGCTGCTATATTATTTAGGCATATCAAAATGTAAAGTATTTTATAGTGATAATGTTTTGAAATCATATCTATACTAGCAAAGAAAAAAAATCATATTCTTTCATGTTGTGTTTTTAAACTGCAGACAATATTCTTTTTTTTTTGGTTTTGTCTTTGATACCTTGATCTTTTTTTTTTTTTTTTTTGGTCAGAGATTCTAAACTTTTAGTTAGTACACTTATTTTTAATAAATAATATTAATTTTAAGACAGTGTTAGTTTTGGATAGATTCTTGGAGTGGCTTAAACCTGAAAGCTGGATTATTTCTTCAGTATATAAAATCACATGTTATTTTTTAGTGACTATTTTTTCAAAAATGTTCTTTGCCTGATATTCTGAAAAGAACACTGGCAGTTTTATTTATAGCCATATTTTGGCACAATATTTTGTTCAACTAAAATTAACTTGGTAAGCAAAAAAAAAAAATCTAAGTATTTTAAAGATCCTAGAAATTTAACAAATTCTTTTTTCTCATTTTGTTTTTACTGGATTAAGTTACATAATCAACCAATGAGAGTTCAGTTCGTATAAGGCCTAAGATCAGAAAACAATTTAACCTTTATTTTTAATAGAGATTTTTTTGACTCGTGGTAGAATTGTGTATCTCCCAAACCATATAGGCCTTTATTAATTGCAGTTAATTCAGTTAAAATGCATTAAGTACCCATCAAATTATTTTCCTATGATTTCTTACTTAATCCTTTTTATTTTATAGAAATGTGTGTATTTTTATCCCCATTTACAAATGAGAAAAATTCAGGGGGATTGCAGAGGGTTAGAGTGCTAACTTTCATACATTACAATGCAAAACTTAATTGCACCTCTGTATCTACGAATATTAAAACCAATGACTGATTCCATATAAGAGCCTTTTGGAATGGCTCACTGATTAATCAGAAACGTCACATCATAGGGCATTTCAATCCACAGTGACTGTTTCTGTCAGTCTGAGGATGCTTTACTTTGAGCTTTCATAAAAGGGATAATTTGCAATTCAAAATTGGTTTCACCTTTTCTAATTAAGTGAAATTACAGTTGCCAGATTATAATTAAAGGTTATGTGACAGACAGGAGTGTTTATTTGGATTATATCAGATTATTTTTCTGGTTTTCTGAAAATTGTAGCTTTTAATGAACATGGATTTTTGAAACTTCTGACAAATATCTACTTTTATTTAGGAGTAGAGCTGTTCCTTCTTTCTAAACTTGAAATGCAGCTGATTGTCTATATTATGGGACTCATATTCAAATGCATTTCTCTCTACCAAACTGCCTAAAGGTATTGATGTCAGAATATTTCCCTTCTAATGAGTACATGATCTCTCCCAGAGATGCTGTGAAAAATATCACTGTGCCTCAAACTGAATTATAGTTATACCATTTAATAATGATTTTTAAAATGGCCCAAAGTATACATCATAGGAATATTGAGATAAAGAGGTATTATGCAGGAATTGCATTGCCAAAAAACAGCTTATAGTTTTTGCCTGTTGAAAAGTTTAAAATTTATAAAGAAATGTCTGCCAGAAATGTAAGAGCTTAGACCTCAGTGTTTCTCTCTCACCTCATAAACTTGAATAACTTAGGGGCAGGTTAGAGTAGCTGCACAGAATGTGAAGTCAGATTGCCTAGGGATCAATATGGAGAGGTTTTTTCTTATTTTTAGCCCCCATCCTTTAAAATGGGGGCAAATGTCTAGCACTGTCTTAAGAATTAATAGTTAAAGAATATCATGTAACGAAAAGCAAATAGTTTGCTCTCCAGGGAAGTTGATTAACTCCCTTTTGGTTAGAAACTGTGTAACAGAAGTTTTGATTACTCTTTTGAAGTTAAGACAATTGATCTTTTAATTCACTAAAATTCTTTATCTACCAGGTTTCTTTAAAAAACATGCTTTTGATACCATGTGATTTGTAACTAAATTCATCTCAGCATTATAAAATTCTTGTCCTTATAGCTCTTCCTGGAGTTTAATCAATATCTTGGCATTAGCTCATAAAGATTTAGCTCAGGATTGGTCTTTAGTGACCTCAGAAAACTTTAAGTCTGTGATATGTTGATTATATGTATTCCTTACAATTTTTTCACTTAAAATTTATCTACTTAAATACTATAATATGTTTCATCATTAAAAGAAATAGGAATGTATATCCAACTTCAATAAAATTGTATGGAAATACAATTGATAGCAAAAATTCATTCCTAAAATCAAATCCAATGAGAACAGAACAAATATAAATTCAAGATTTATTAAGATTTAAATGGGCATTTTTTTCTTCCACTATGTCAATGAAGATTTGCTGAGTATACATATATAAGATACTCTACATTTAGATTATTTTCTTTAGGACTAAACTAAAATACCAGAAATGATTGCAAATGACACTACAGTTTCGCTTTGTTTGATATTTTACATTATAGGTCTTATCATAAGATTTTTAATGTTTTATCCCACTATAAATATCAAACAAATACTTAGGTTATATTCTTGGGATTGTTTATAGACTATTTCTTTTTCATACTAAGATATTATAGCAACCATTTTTATTCAATCAAAATATTTAATTTCTATAAAAAACCCCAAAAAGTTTTTAATGAAAATGAACAGATACTTTCTCTAATACTTTTGCTGCTATGGCAACTGAAGCTCTCCGTAATGATACCATGCAAACAATGAAATTGAATTGTTATAGTAATAGAATTTTTGAAGTAATTAGATTATGAAGATGCTTTGTCTTTTCTAGCTCAGAGATTTGTGTAGCATTGCTAAGCAAATTATTCTGAAAATATTAACTTGTTTACTTTAATCAGTTATTGTCACTGGATTCTATTATCATTGTCTTAAAATCTCCCATCATATATGTTACAGAGTTGCCTAGCTTGATTCTTATCAATTCAGTGAATACCTCCTCTTTCGAATTTCATTTGATGTCTTTTTCTGGGATCTCTTTGATTTTGTGGATGTATTTAAGAGCATGAGACGACAACAGACTATAGTTAATAGAAAGCATCTTGTTAGCTCAGACAAGCTGACATCAGGGAGTATAATTTGAGTGAGTTACCCTTTATTTCTTGCTATTTTTCAAGGGTTTTCTATCATGTATGGAATCTCAGACCATTTGTGTCATTTTTATTTTCAGAAAATGTGTTTAACGTTGGGTTTGTGTCTATATGCAGAAGATGCCATCAGCAAATTCTTTGGTCTGAGTTGCTGAGTGATGTTGTGACTAGGGAAACAGACCTGGCTGGGAATGTGTCACTATATACTGTGCCACTTTTTCCATCACTGGGTACGGGCAAGTATACACGAGTGTCAGAAAATAGGTTGCCTAGACTATGTTTTCCTTAGGCTATTGAAGTTGCCTGGAGAACATTTTAGTTTGTTATTGGAACAGAACTATTAATCCAGACATAACAAATAAAAGGTTGTAGTATCAACGCATAGGGAGGAAGTACCAAGTGAAACCTGTAAGGGGACATGAGACGACAGCAGTGCACTGACTCTTCCCCATATTAAAACAGTTTGCACATAGAATGTGACAATTACAGCAATTAACTGGAAAAGCAAAGGCTAACCAAACACCCTTGCCTAATATTTTTAGGTGACTTCAGAAAAGGCTTTCATTTTCATGGTCTAATTAATTGGCCCAGTTTTATGATGTGATGGATAAATAGAGATATGCATATATACTAATAGAGAGAGTGACAAATTAATCTTTGACATGTAAAAAGTCTCTATTGTTTTCAATAAAGTAGATATAGATATAGATAAGTGAGCACTTATTAACCATTGTAATAGGTGAGTAGTGGTATCTAGTTGTAGTTCAATTTGCATTTTTGTAATGGAAGAAGCACAAGCTGGAATCCAGATTGCCGGGAGAAATATCAATCACCTCAGATATGCAGATGACACCACCCTTATGGCAGAAAGTGAAGAGGAGCTAAAGAGCCTCTTGATGAAAGAGAAAGAAAAGAGTGAAGAGGTTGGCTTAAAGCTCAACATTCAGAAAATGAAGATCATGGCATCTAGTCCCATCATTTCATGACAAATAGATGGGGAAACATTGGAAGCAGTGTCAGACTTTATTTTTGGGGGCTCCAAAATCACTGCAGAAGGTGATTGCAGCCATGAAATTAAAAGACACTTCCTCCTTGGAAGGAAAGTTATGACCAACCTAGATAACATATTCAAAAGCAGAGACATTACTTTGCCAACAAAGGTCCATCTAGTCAAGGCTATGGTTTTTCCAGTGGTCATGTATGGATGTGACAGTTGGACTGTGAAGAAAGCTGAGCACCAAAGAATTGATGCTTCTGAAGTGTGGTGTTGGAGAAGACTCTTGAGAGTCCCTTGGACTGCAAAGAGATCCAACCAGTCCATTCTAAAGGAGATCAGTCCTGGGTGTTCATTGGAAGGACTGAGGCTAAAGCTGAAACCCCAATACTTTGGCCACCTCCTGCGAAGAGCTGACTCATTGGAAAAGATTCTGATAACTGGGAGGGATTGGGGGCAGGAGGAGAAGGGTACGGCAGAGGATGAGATGGTTGGATGGCATCACCAACTCGATGAATATGAGTTTGAGTAAACTCAGGGAGTTGGTGATGGATGTGGAGACCTGGCGTGCTGCGATTCATAGGGTCGCAAAGAGGTAGACACGACTGAGCGACTGAACTGAACTGAAAGACAAAAAATATTGAACATTTTTACGTGTGCTCATTTGCCCTGTAGCTCAGATGGTAAAGAATCTGCCTGCAATTCAGGAGACCTGGGTTTGATCCCTGGGTCAAGAAGATCCCCTGGAGAAGGAAATGGCACCCCACTCCATTATTCTTGCCTGGAGAATCCCATGGACAGAGGAGCCTGGTGGGCTACAGTCCATGGGGTCACAGAGTCAGAAATGACTTAGCGACTAACACCCCCCCACACACATTCGATGCTCATGTATCTTCTTTAGTAGATTGCTTAGATTGCCCATTGTGGAGGGAGATTTGTCTCTTATTATTGCACTGTAAGAATTACTTGCATGTGTGCTCAGTCACTCTGCTGTGTCTGACTCTTTCTGACCCCACGGACTGTAGCATGCCAAACTCCTCACTCCATGGAATTTTCCAGGCAAGAATACTGGTTGCCATTTCCTACTCCAGGGGATCAAATCCAGGTCTCCTGCTCCCCTGAATTGGCAGGAAAATTCTTGATTCTTTGTAAGATTTTTTTTTTTTTTTGGTAAACATTTTCTCTAAATCTATGGTTTGTCTTTTCATTTTCTTAACAGACTAATTTGAAAATATTTTAAGGAAATGGCAACCCACTCCAGTATTCTTGCCTAGGAAATCCCATGAACTGGAGAGCTTGGTGGGCTATAGTCCATGTGGTTGCCAAGAGGCAGACACATTTTAATGACTAAACCACTAACCTGTGATGAAGTCCAATATATTCCTTTTGTTCCTTGAGAGTTTGTATTTTTGTCATAACTACTATTTTTTGGATGTTCTATTCCATCCTGTATAAACCGTGAATCCTCTCGACTCTGGATAGTGAGAACACAAACTATTCCCAACCCCTGTTTGAACTCTGATGATCGTTTAAGTTTTATGTCTTGTGGTTTTTTCCTCAGCTTTAGGTGATTTCCTTGTAGCTCTTGCTGACCAGTGCTCAGCTGAAGGTTTGAAGGATCACTCGGTATAAATTCTGTCTCCTCAACTTATGAAGATCACTGGGTCCTGTTTGGGGTCTTCCCTTCACAGTCTATGGCTAATATTCTCTCCAGGACCAGTTGTAGTTCTTGCCCTGTCTGTGCCCTTCTCTTATCATCTCTTGTTGAGTTACCTATTGTCTAATGATTGAAACCCATTTCATACATGTTGTCCATTTTTAAAATTCTCTGAAGGAAGAGAATAAATCTAGTCCATTATTCTGTCATGTCCAGGAGCAGAAGTCTATAATTGTCTTTATGACTTTATGTTCCTCAGTGAAACCTGAACTCCCTGCAGGCATAGGATCTAATCCGTATTAATATTCAACGAATCTGTGTGAGTAAAATGAATGCTTTTCCCCTGGCTCCATGTTATTTATTTGGAAATGAGAGGACCTGCTTTTATTTTATTCTTCTGTTTTAATACAAGGTATTCTATTAGAGATCTCCAAAATGAGTAAAGAAACAAGGAATGGAAACTAGAATATAAGTCCTTCCCTCATTGTTGGGCATTTCTTTGCGTTCTTCATTCATTGTTCTTTTTCACTTGCTCGGCTCAGCTTTGGAAACAGAACTAGGTAGACCTGGTATTTACCTTTGAGGAGCTTGTGCGACTGCATATACAAATGGACAAGAGCCAGACAATATATTAAAATAGAACTGTGACTCACAGCCCACAACACCAGCCCCAGAACCCAAACCACAACCTCTACCCTTTGGCCCCAGTCAGGATTCACTGAATCAATAACGGATAACTTCCCTAACTTTTGGTGTCACTTCCAATTTAGGACCAACTCAGTTCAGTTCGGTTCAGTTGCTCAGTCATGCCGACTCTTTGTGACCCCATACGCCAGGCCTCCTTGTCCATCACCAACTCCTGGAGTTCACTCAGACTTGTATCCATTGAGTCTGTGATGCCATCCAGCCATCTCATCCTCTGTCGTCCCCTTCTCCTCCTGCCCCCAATCCCTCCCAGCATCAGAGTCTTTTCCAATGAGTTAGCTCTTCCCATCAGGTGGCCAAAGTACTGGAGTTTCAGCTTCAGCATCATTCCTTTCAAAGAAATCCCAGAGCTGATCTTCAGAATAGACTGGTTGGATCTCCTTGCAGTCCAAGGGACCCTCAAGTGTCTTCTCCAACACCACAGTTCAAAAGCATCAATTCTTCGGTGCTCAGCCTTCTTCACAGTCCAACTCTCACATCCATACATGACCACAGGAAAAACCATAGCCTTGACCAGACTAGATGAAGCCAAATTTACTTCTTTAACGAATCAGTTATGACATCCTATTTCTAGTTAGCCTGCCTCCAACTTCCCCATGCCAACACCTTTAATCAGGGCATACTTGAAGCTTTCAATTTTTGTTGTTGTTTTTAGGTTTTACTCTAAAGATTTTTCATTTCTTTGCCTGCTTTTGAGTCTCTGCCAAATATAAGTGATGTTGGCTGACTCCCTAACTTTAGCAAGCTCTGAATAAATAGCTTGTGCTTGTTCTCATTTGGGTGGTCTTCCTTTATTTCCACAATCTTATAGTTCATTAGAAAATATAGTCCTAAGCATATTAACACATGTATGATAAATCATGAGAAAGAAGAACTCTGTATCTGTAGAAGGGAACATAACCTAGGACTTTGGTAATGAGAAATATCATTGAATTGAAAAGAATAAAATGTTAAACCAATTTAAAATGTAAGATTTTATCTATTGATACATTTAGATAAGAAAATCTAATTTAATTTTCATGTATATTTATTTCTATTATTTGTTTATTTGGGCAAGTATTTTTGGCATCCTGTGTACCATAAAATTATGACATTGTTTCCAACCCTTAGAATTTGGTACACAAAGTAAAAAAAAAAATCAGTACATATTTCATACACTATTTTCTATTGGTTTATTTTATTCCATTCCCAGCTTACACTATGGAAAGAAAAAACAAAGCAAAAAAAGTTATATCTATTACAAAGCAATCTAGTGACAATGTGGTGGTGATTTTCATAATATATAAAATCTCATTTCATTCTTAGAATTCTTTAAAGTTTTTAAATTTCTTCCTCATTTTACAAGTGAGGAAACAGACACAAAGAACTATAATAACTTAGCCAAGTTATAACAGCTATCAAAGTCTTGAATCAACATGAACACAGGTCTCTTGAACTGTAGATTGAAGTTTCTCAGACTCTTGAGTGCTATTGGCAATTTGGGCTGGGTAATATTTTGTTGTGCCATCCTGTGCCTTGCAGGATGTTTAGCAATATTCCTGGCCTCTACCCTCTAGATGCCAGTTGTACTCCCCGAGTCATGACAATCAAAATGTATTCAGATATTGCCAAATATCCCATCAGTTCAGTTCAGTCACTCAGTCGTGTCTGACTCTTTGCGACCCCATGAATCGCAGCACGCCAGGCCTCCCTGTCCATCACCAACTCCTGGAGTTCACTCAAACTCACATCCATCAAGTCAGTGATGCCATCCAACCATCTCATCCTCTGTTGTCCCCTTCTCCTCCTGTCCCCAATCCCTCCCAGCATCAGAGTCTTTTCCAATGAGTCAACTCTTCGCGTGAGGTGGCCAAAGTACTGGAATTTCAGCTTTAGCATCATTCCTTCCAAAGAACACCCAGGGCTGATCTCCTTCAGAATGGACTGATTGGATCTGCTTGCAGTCCAAGGGACTCTCAAGAGTCTTTTCCAACACCACAGTTCGAAAGCATCAATTCTTTGGTGCTCAGCTTTCTTCACAGTCCAACTGTCACATCCATACATGACCACTGGAAAAACCATAGCCTTGACTAGATGGACCTTTGTTGGCAAAGTAATATCTCTGCTTTCCAAATATTCCATGGGAGGCAATAATTATCCTTAGTGAGATCCACAGTTGTAGATTATCTACCTATTAGCTTTCTATCAACTAACTTAATCATTCAAAATTGATCATTTCTGTAATATTCAGCGAACTCTTTGAAGCGCACATATATACACACATACACACACACACATGCACACACACCATGCATACACAGACACCTCACTCACTGTCCTCCCTTAACCCTCTGCATCTCTATATATTCCCTCATGAAGCTGGATTCTTTTAAATTTAGCAGAAAATTCCCTTAGTTTTGTAATTGTTGTCCTGAGAGTCAATGTATTTAACAAGAAGGGCTTGAAGGAAATTATGACAAAAGAACTGATGGTCTCGGTCTTTAACTGCTTGGAAAGGAAGCTAGATTTGTGATCAACTTCCTACGGACCATTTCTTTGTTTTGAGAACCCTTTAAATTAGTCTAGCAACCTGTTCTCTGTCACTCTCCTACAATGTTCTTGCCCACCCAGGCTCACTTTTGTTTTTACTGCACATTCCTTGTACTTCTCTTTCTTCTCTGTCTCTTCCCTTCTCCCCTATTCCCAATCCTCCTTCTTCACAGTAGTAGCCTTTACCTACTATATTCCCCTTTTCTTTCTGCCTCTCTCCGTCTTACATGGCCACAAATACGTCGATTTCAGAATCCCCTTCTCTCTCTCCTTCTCTCTTTTGCCTTTGTAATGCCCTGCCAGGGCAGCTGTCCCATACCGCTTTGGATGCTACTTTGTTATCTTTGGCGCCAGCTCACAGGCTCCGCTGGGCTGAAATTGGAACTCTTCCATCCCCATCTCCTTTCTTTTGTCCTGAAATATGGTTATTCTGGAGGCCACTCAGCTGCCTTGCAGTATTAGAGTAGGTGACAAGAACAGGGAATAGATGCTCTGAAGCCAGAGCTAAGTGGCTGAACATCTTACAATAGTGAACACCTTTGTTGTTGTTAATACTTTATTCCAAATACATGCAGGGGCTATTTTGAAATGAATTTCATCATCTCTCACTTTTCCCTCAGCAAGCTGTGATATCTGGCAGTGTTTTTTAAGAAAGTATTTATCTTTGAAAATCAGACAGTGCTGAAATTATCCTTATTTCATTGTAAAGCTGCAGACTTGAAGCAACATATTTTCTAAATTCCATGGAGTATGCCAAATATTTTTAAACTGCACTGTAAAATTGAGCTGAATAAAGGGATACAAAAAGCCTGAAATAAAACATTTTTTGTAGCTAATTCAACACTGCTGTAAGACTAACTCCTCCTTTTAAAAGCTCATTTCCTATTTAGAGCTGAATAAAGAGCATATATTAACTCTGAACGTTGGACAAACTCTTTGATAGGAAAGAATTGACTTTCATCTTAGGATCGATGATGCAGCATCGAAGAACGTGGATTTATTTTGCTTGTAACAGCTTAACACTGACTCAGAATTGCTTTAGATGATTTGGAGGGACAGAAATGCTGAAATTATATACCCCTCCAGTTCCATATTACAATAAGAAGTTCCTGTAGAGAAAAATCTAATTTTAAGAATACCATGATTTTCCTGCATAAACATGAAAAATTAAGAACCCAAAGCTTCTCTTTAGAACACAATTTGTACAAAAGATCTTTATCTGGTTCATTCTTATTCAGTGTAATTCTATGCAGAAAACCATGTGCTACCTTAGTCCTATTTGCTTATCCCACTATGCAGCCACCTGCAGACTGATTATTTCCTTTTAAAGCAGGAGTACAATCTCCACTTCCCTCCCTCCTCCAGGCAGCCTCAGCAAAAACACGGTTCACACAATGATGTTTTGTAAGAATAGATCCCATTAGCAACAACAGCAACTTAGATTTATATAGTACCTTATCACACATACAGCAAAGCAACTCCAGGCTTTTTTTTTTTTCATTTAATGAAAAGCATTTCCTTTTAGGTTTCCAAAAACTGTTAGTAAACCACAGCAATGACAACAAAGACTAACTGAACATGCAAACCAGTAAGAGGGGAAAAATATGTTCTTACTCTAGAGTAAGGTGAGGCTGACTTGAAATCAAATTGTCCATTTCATTGTTTTGTGAGCAGATAACACTGGCATTCAGAGGCTGATGAGAAAGACCACTTTATTTGAAAGAGATTTTTGTCCAAATGTGAAGTACTGTTTACCTTAATCCAAGTGATTTGTTCAGCATAGCATTTCTGCAGCAAGATTTTTAAGAACTTTGAGCTATTACTTTGATGTGTTCTGTTACTTTTTTTCTAGGTGAGTCTTAAGGTAAAATGCTGATTTTTATTTTCCTATGTGACTGAGTATTTCACCAGTTTGATTAGTTTTTATAGACTCAATTTTGAAAATTGTCTTTTATAAGTGTACCTAGCTGTGGTGACTATAGACAGTAGAATCAATCCATGAATGTTGAAGCCATTTAGTTGCAAGGTAAATAATTTGTATTAATGTAAAGTGACGTGAAAGTCTCTCAGTCGTGTCCGCCTCTTTGCGACCCCATTGAGCATACAGTCCATGGAATTCTCTGTACCAGCATACTGGAGTGGGTAGCCATCCCCTTCTCCAGGGGATCTTCCCAACCCAGGGATTGAACCCAGGTCTCTTGCATCAAAGGTGGATTCTTTACCAGCTGAGCCACCAGGGAAACCGTTTATTAGTGTATGCTTCATTAATAATAAGTAAAAATTTATGAATGGTTCTATAATAGATGAATCACAATATTATATTTCTTATATTTTTAATATATTTGTTTCCTGTTTCAATAAATATGACATTATATATTAGATTATATTCAATATCCAAAGTTACTTTTATTTATGTGGCTGTGCAGCTTGTGGGATCTTAGTTTCCCCAAACAGAGATCAAACCCATGCCTCCTTCAATGGAAGTGCAGGATCATAACCCCTGGACCACCAGGGAATTACCCCCAAAAGAAGATAAATAATTGTAAGAAAAAAATGGCAAATGAGAGTACAGAAAGTAGTTGTCATCATGATACAATGGTGACAAAAGTTTTTCCAAGAAATTATGAAAAGGTGAATAAAGTAAGTGCCTTTATTAACAGAAGCATGAATCAGAGATAAAAGACCTATTAATGATACAGTCAGGCAAAAGACGAAAATAAAGAGCAACAAGCAAAAGGAAATAATGAAAAAATCACCCCCTCTTCTGAACTGTTATTAGCCCAAAATAGAATAAAGAGGACTAATAAATATAGTGAAGCAATATGAAAGAAAGAAGCAAAATGAGATTGAAAACAACAAAATTAAAAGATTACACAGTAAAAATAATATATTCAGAATTATTTGTAGAAACTATCACATTAGCTTCATACTGAAAATAGCCTACATGTCCATCCATGTGGAACTAATGAAATACCTTGTTATAACAATTTAAAGAAATATGATGTGGAAAAAAATTGTTTGGATAGCTAACTATACACTAACATGGGCTTCCCTGGTGGCTCAGATGGTAAAGAATCTGCCTGCAATGCAGGAGACCAGGAAGGGTTAAATCCCTGTGCTGGAAAGATACACTGGAGAAGTGACTGGCTAACCACTCCAGTATTCTTGCCTGGAGAATTCTGTGGAGAGAGGAGTTTCGTGGGTTTACAGTCCATGGAGTGACAGAAAGTCAAACATGACTGAATGAAGTATGACCACTTTCATACTCTCTCAGATGTAACGTTTAGCAAGATAGCAAGACACTTAAGCATATGCATATCATGATAACATCTGTGTGTGTTTGCATGTGTTTTAAAAGCATTATTCTATTGTGAGCATATATTATCCCAACCTAGAGAAGCCAATGGCACCCCACTCCAGTACTCTTGCCTGGAAAATCCCATGGACGGAGGAGCCTGGTAGGCTGCAGTCCATGGGGTCGCGAAGAGTTGGACATGACTGAGTGACTTCACTTTCACTTTTCACTTTCATGCATTGGAGAAGGAAATGGCAACCCACTCCAGTGTTCTTGCCTGGAGAATCCCAGGGACGGGGGAGCCTGGTAGGCTGCCGTCTATAGGGTCATACAGAGTCGGACACGACTGAAGCGACTTAGCAGCAGCAGCATTATCCCAAATACTACAGCTAAGATTGATAATACTGATTACATCAAAGGAGAGAAATGGGTGGATGGAAAATAGGGATAGGAGAGAGGTGATATTTTTCCCCTTTTTGAGTGTCTCATATGAATATGTTTTTAAAAAATGAACTTAAATAAAATAAGACCTAGTTATAACTTGTAGTTATAAGTTATATGAAAAAATATTTATAGTTATTTGAGCTATGAGTAAAAATACAATAAAATTAATCCCATGATAGCAGGATTGTTTTTCCACTTTTTTCTTTATTCACATCCAGCAGCTTGCCCAATGGATAAATAGCAATTTCCCTCAAATAACCACATTTATGTGACATTTGACTTTATATTATGGTACTATAAGCGAGGTACCATCTTTTTATTGTATAGTCAATTTTAAGTCTACTTCTAATGCCCATGATAATAGTTACCACCCTATGAGCTACAAATCACTTCTAAATATAGGCATGCAGACTTGAAAGTATGGATCTACTTCATGAACCTGCACATGGAAACACCTCTGTTTGCACCACTTTCTTTCTTAAATTATGTTCCTTCACTTTTGTCTGCAAAACTGTCTCTGCTATTATCTCTGCCCCTACCAATAAAAAAAAGCAGAAATGCTAAACCCACTCATATTCTCAAAAAGACCCTTTTATCTAGTCAGTCCCTCATAAAGTTAAAATATAAACTCTTAAAAAGAGATCTACATTTGCTTATCATATATATTTTCTTTCTTTTTGCTGTAAAATCAAATCCAATCTCACTTCAACCCTAACATTGTTGCAGAAACTGCAACATCTTTTGAAGTCCTTGACCTCTCTCAAACTGCCTTTCTTTTGTTGTTTCTGCACACCACTCCTCATTCTCTTTCTGATTGTGCTTATAATATCTTGACACTTTTTTAGTTCCTTCTTTCTTCTTGAATCTTAAATATTCATGTTCCCAATTTCCATACTTCCCCTTCTCTTGATTAACTCTACACATCTTCTGGGTGAACTTTTCCTTTGTGATATGATTTAATTTGTTTATTTATAGTCAGCTGCTGGGTCTTCATTGCTGCATGAGCTTTTTTCTAGTTTTAGTGAGATGGGGCTGCTCTTCATTTTGGTGAGCAGGCTTCTCATTGCGGTGGCTTCTCTTGTTGTAGAGCATGAGCTGTAGGGTGCATGGTTTCTGTACTTGCTGTGAATGGTCTCAGTGGTTTGCGGCTCCCAGGCTCTAGAGTACAAGCTCATCGTTGTGACACATAGACTTAGTTACCCCAAGGCAGGTGGGATCTTCCTGGACCGAGGATCAAACCCATGTCTCTTACAATGGCAGGTGGTTTCTTTACCTCTGAGCTACCAAAAAAGCCATGGGTGAACTTTTCTACCCCCAGTATTTTGATTACTATATGCATGATGATCCGGAGAAGGCAATGGCACCCCACTCCAGTACTCTTGCCTGGAAAATCCCAGAGACGGAGGAGTCTGGTAGGCTGCGGTCCATGGGATCACTAAGAGTTGGACACAACTGAGCAATTTCACTTTCACTTTTCACTTTCATGCATTGGAGAAGGAAATGGCAACCTGCTCCTGTATTCTTGCCCTGGAAAATCCCAGGGACAGAGGAGCCTGGTGGGCTGCCATCCGTGGGGTCGCACAGAGTCAGACATGACTGAAGTGACTTAGCAGCAGTAGTAGCAGCATGCATGATGACCACCCTGATCACTTGTAGACCTATACCTTCTATGAACCACTAGAACTTTCTACCTCAAATTTTCTTATATAAAACTATTCTCATCTTCATACTTGTTCTGCACCTTATTCTAGTACCATTCAAATTGTTAATAAAATTCTTATTTTTCTATATTTAAATGTTTTTAATCTATCTTTTCTTCTCATAACCACTCAACCATTGCCTAATTTCAGAATTTGTTATCTTTTACCTGAACACTGACTACATATGGAGTGTTTTGCCTTCAAAGAATTATAAGTTGACTTCTTACTTTGAGGTTTCCAGTTTTTCCACTGTGCCTTTGTCTTTTCAACAAATAAACATGTGTTTATTCTATTACTTCTTTTCATTAAAAAATGCATTATCTATTTGTGTCTATAGGCTTATGGTTAAATGTCTTAAAGGTATGTAGGAAACCTTTCATAGTCTGATTCCAGATTATCCTACTTGCATTATTCCTGATAATTTTTCTTTGAGTCCTTATATCACTGATGTTTTAGGCTTTTCTTTTCTAAATGAATGCTTTTGTGCCAAAAACTTTTTGTCTTAGCAATGCACTTCTGTCTCTTCTGACCCTGAGGTATCACCCATACCTTTATATTTCTTTTTGTATACTTATTTTAATATAAATTTATTTATTTTAATTGGAGGCTAATTACTTTACAATATTGTCTTGGCTTTGCTGTATAATATCACCCATACCTTTAAAGCGAGCTCAGGTATCATAGCCCATATAATGCTGACTTCTCCACACATACTTCATTAATGTACATAATTTACTAGAATATTTATGTATTTTGTCAAAATTAGAATATTTATTATATTATAGTATAGTTTTATTCATATGTTTGCTTCCCTCATTGTCAAACAAGTTCTTCTAACAGCATGGGTTGCTTCTCAGCCATCATATAACCCCAAGGCATAGCTTAATGCCATGCACCTTAGAAACCCTCTACAAATTTTTTTTAATTGATAAATGCATTGTGTTTTATTAATATTTGAAAAAAAAACAATGCATTATATGATCTAATATTTTAAAGTATCATATAATATCAATTGATTTAATTAATAACCTTGTGAAACTTTAAATATTTTCTCCATTTTACAGAGGGAAAAATTAGGGTTTGGAAAAGTTTTATATTGCTCATAACAGTAGGTTAAGTTTTTGGGTTTTTTTTAGTTAAAATTTGTATTTTATTTTATTTAAAAAATTTACAGTGCTTTACAATTTTCAGCAGTTTCACACACATTTCATACAATCCCATAATAACCTTTTTAAAATTCCCTACTCGAGTGTTACACTTCCTCCTTCCCTCTCCTCACTGGTAACCACTAATTTGTTCTCTGTGAGTCTGCTTCTTTTTTGGCAAGGTGGATTCTTTTTTTTTTTTAATTTTTATTTTTACTTTATTTTACTTTACAATACTGTATTGGTTTTGCCATACATTGACATGAATCCACCACGGGTGTACATGCGATCCCAAACATGAACCCCCCTTCCACCTCCCTCTCCACAACATCCCTCTGGGTCATCCCCGTGCACCAGCCCCAAGCATGCTGTATCCTGCATTGGACATAGACTGGCGATTCTATTCTTACATGATAGTATACATGTTAGAATGCCATTCTCCCAAATCATCCCACCCTCTCCCTCGCCCTCTGAGTCCAAAAGTCCGCTATACACATCTGTGTCTTTTTGCTGTCTTGCATACAGTGTCATCATTGCCATCTTTCTAAATTCCATATATATGTGTTAGTATACTGTATTGGTGTTTTTCTTTCTGGCTTACTTCACTCTGTATAATCGGCTCCAGTTTCATCCATCTCATCAGAACTGATTCAAATGTATTCTTTTTTATGGCTGAGTAATATTCCATTGTGAATATGTACCACAGCTTCCTTATCCATTCATCTGCTGATGGACATTTAGGTTGTTTCCATGTCCTGGCTATTGTAAACAGTGCTGCGATGAACATTGGGGTACATGTGTCTCTTTCAATTCTGGTTTCCTTGGTGTGCATACCCAGCAGTGGGATTGCTGGGTCATATGGCAGTTCTATTTGCAATTTTTTAAGGAATCTCCACACTGTTTTCCATAGTGGTTGTACTAGTTTGCATTCCCACCAACAGTGTAGGAGGGTTCCCTTTTCTCCACACCCTCTCCAGCATTTATTGCTTGCAGATTTTTGGATCGCAGACATTCTGACTGGTGTGAAGTGGTACCTCATTGTGGTTTTGATTTGCATTTCTCTAATAATGAGTGATGTTGAGCATCTTTTCATGTGTTTGTTAGCCATCCGTATGTCTTCTTTGGAGAAATGTCTATTTAGTTCTTTGGCCCATTTTTTGATTGGGTCGTTTATTTTTTGGAATTGAGCTGCATAAGTTGCTTGTATATTTTTGAGATTAGTTGTTTGTCAGTTGCTTCATTTGCTATTATTTTCTCCCATTCAGAAGGCTGTCTTTTCACCTTGCTTATATTTTCCTTTTTTGTGCAGAAGCTTTTAATTTTAATTAGATCCCATTTGTTTATTTTTGCTTTTATTTCCAGAATTCTGGGAGGTGGATCATAGAGGATCCTGCTGTGATTTATGTCGGAGAGTGTTTTGCCTATGTTCTCCTCTAGGAGTTTTATAGTTTCTGGTCTTACATTTAGATCTTTAATCCATTTTGAGTTTATTTTTGTGTGTGGTGTTAGAAAGTGATCTAGTTTCATTCTTTTACAAGTGGTTGACCAGTTTTCCCAGCACCGGTTTTATACATTAACACTCATGCTGGGAAAAAAGTTAAAATAAAAAACTATAAAACATTTTATTAATGTACGTAAAGATCTCACACTTTAAATAAATAAAAGAAATGACAAAATAAAATGGATTTACCAGAAGACAAGTGAAAAGAAAAATAAGATATATAGAGATAATAAGCTTGGAAATGACTTGCCATCAAGGGAAATTAACATTTTCATGGAGCCTGGAAAAAAAAAGAAAAAGAAAAAAGCCAAATTCAAACTGAAAAAAAGGGAGGTCTCACAGTATGCCATGCTTGTAAAAATGAGTTACAAATTGCTGCTTTCTCGGGTCACAGTAAATCAGGGAAGAAAAGTCTTGTGGAATTACTATTCATTTATCTCCTGTATATTGCTTGGGACTTCCCTGGTGACTTAGTGGTAAGGAATCTGCCTGCCAACAGAAGCAACAGGAGTTGTATCCTTGAGTCAGAAAGATCCCCTGCAGAAGAAAATGGCTAGCCACTCCAGTATTCTTGCATAGGAAGTCTCCTGGACAGAGGAGCCTGTTGGGCTACAGTCCATGGACAGAAGAACTAAGAGTCAGACATGACTGACTAAGTGACTAAACAACAATATTGCCTGATTTTAATCCCAAAGATCCTCCAGGGCACTTAAATCCTTGAATTCTGAGGTTCAGTTCATTTCAGTCGCTCAGTCGTGTCCAACTCTTTGCGACCCCATGAATTGCAGCATGCCAGGCCTCCCTGTCCATCACCATCTCCCGGAGTTCACACAGACTCATGCCCATTGAGTCAGTGATGCCATCCAGCCATCTCATCCTCGGTCGTCCCCTTCTCATCCTGCCCCCAATCCCTCCCAGCATCAGAGTCTTTTCCAATGAGTCAACTCTTCGCATGAGGTGGCCAAAGTACTGGAGTTTCAGCTTTATCATCATTCCTTCCAAAGAAATCCCAGGGTTGATCTCCTTCAGAATGGACTGGTTGGATCTCCTTGCAGTCCAAGGGACTCTCAAGAGTCTTCTCCAACACCACAGTTCAAAAGCATCAATTCTTTGGCGCTCAGCCTTCTTCACAGTCCAACTCTCACATCCATACATGACCACAGGAAAAACCATAGCCTTGACTAGAAGGACCTTAGTTGGCAAAGTAATGTCTCTGCTTTTCAATATGCTATCTAGGTTGGTCATAACTTTTCTTCCAAGGAGTAAGTATCTTGTAATTTCATGGCTGCAGTCACTGTCTGCAGTGATTTGGAGCCTCCAAAAATAAAGTCTGACACTGTTTCCACCGTTTCCCCATCTATTTGCCATGAAGTGATGAGACCGTATGCCATGATCTTTGTTTTCTGAATGTTGAGTTTTAAGCCAACTTTTTCACTCTCCACTTTCACTTTCATCAAGAGGCTTTTTAGTTCCTCTTCACCTTCTGCCATAAGGGTGGTGTCATCTGCATATCTGTGGTTATTGATATTTCTCCCGACAATCTTGATTCTGGCTTGTGTTTCTTCCAGCCCAGAATTTCTCATGATGTACTCTGCATATAAGTTAAATAAGCAGGGTGACAATATACAGCCTTGACGTACTCCTTTTCCTATTTGGAACCAGTCTGTTGTTCCATGTCCGGTTCTAACTGTTGCTTCCTGACCTGCATACAGATTTCTCAAGAGGCAGGTCAGGTGGTCTGGTATTCCCATCTCTTTCAGTTTTCCAGTTTATTGTGATCCACACAGTCAAAGGCTTTGGCATACTCAATCTTGCTCAAATAGGGCAAATACAATCCTCTCTATTGGGCTTCCTTGGTAGCTCAGATGGTAAAGAATTTTCCTGCAATACAGGAGACCTGGGTTTGATCCCTGGGTTGGGAAGATCCCCTGGAGAAGGAAATGGCACTCCTATTCTTTTTTTTTTTTTTTCACTCTGATATTCTTGCCTGGGATATCCCATGGACAGAGGAGCCTGGTGCAGGATTGCAGAGTCAGACATGACTGAAGCGACTAACAGTTACTTAAAAAGAATAACTTCATCTTACATGCATACTTTTTCAGATTCTTTTCCATTATAGGATATTAGAAGATATTGAATAGAGTTCCCTCTAGAGTTCCCAGTAGTCATGTCTGGATGTGACAGTTGGACTATAAAGAAAGCTGAGAATTGAAGAATTGATACTTTTGAACTGTGGTGCTGGAGAAGACTCTTGAGAGTCCTTTGGACTTCAGTGGTATCCAACCAGGCCATCCTGAAGGAAATCAGTCCTGAGTATTCACTCGAAGGACTGATGTTGAAGCTGAACTCCAATACTTTGGCCACCTGATGTGAAGAACTGACTCCTTGGAAAAGACCCTGATGCTGGGAAAGATTGAAGGTGGGACAAGAAGGGGACAACAGAGGATGAGATGGTTGGATCGCATCACTGACTGAATGGACATGAGTCTGAGTAAACTCCAAGAGTTGGTGATGGGCAGGCAGTCCTGGCATGCTGTAGTCCATGGGGTCGCAAAGAGTCGGACACGACTGAGCAATGAACTGAACTCCCTGTGCTACACAGTAGGCACTTATCATTTATCTATTTTATGTATAACAGTGTGCATCTGTTAATTTGACTTATTTAGTATGTATATAAGTTGATAACTGATTATATATATGTATCTGAATCACTTTATTATATACCTGAAACTAATATAACATTGTAAATCAACTACACTTCAATTAAAAAAAAAAACTGCATCTAAGGGATAACTGAGTGTATACATGAAAGAAATAAAAAGAAAAAAGAGTGTATGCTCAAAGTAGTTTTGAAATAAGTTTTTGTATTATAGTCGTATTTCTACAAATAGATTTCAAATAAAATGTCCAGCACATAGTCAAAGATAGCTGGAGTTTCAGGGAAATTAAACTTCAGGATAAGGATCTAGTAAAATGAGCAAACTGTAGAAATGCAATTATTTAAATATTAGAATCATTGAATGCAGATAATAAAATAAGCAAAAACCTTCTAAAACTGTACTACAGAAAAAAAAGAAGTTTTTAAGGTAGTAGCACTACTGAAGAAAAATAAAACAAAACTTATAGGAATTAGAAAAAAATGAAATAATTGATGTTAATAATTTGAATGGCACAATTTCTATTTTTATTCATGAAAGAATATCTCATTCTGGACTTGTTTCATATAATAGAAAGGAAAGAAAAAATGGAGAGAGGGAGGAAGAAAGAGGGAGAGGTGGAAAGGAAGGAAGGTAAAGATGACTGATACAACCATTTTTAGTCTGAGGTCACAGTTTATAGAAACTGAACACGCTTGAATTTGAAAAGCAGAGTAAAGAGGAAGGCAGAGCTAGGCAGTCTTCAAGTGACTCTGGAAATTAGCATCTTTGGCGGAACAGCTTAATACATGTCTTTGTGTCAGGATTTCTTATGAAGTTGTAATCAAGGTGTCAGATGAGGGAGATACACTTTTAGGATCATTCATGTTGCTGTTAGAAAGCTTTAGGTCCTCACTAGATGTTGTCTGAAGACATCAGTTAATAGCATGGAATCTCTTTATAGGAAAGCTCTCAAATGACAATTTGCTTTTTGCAGAGTGAGGGTTCCAAGACAATAAGGGAGAATCAGAATGGGAACAAGAGAGAGAGTAAGAGTTCAGTTCAGTCGCTCAGTCATGTTCGACTCTTTGAGACCCCACGGACTACAGCAGGCCAGGCTTCTCTATCCATCACCAAGCTCATGGAGCTTGCTCAAACTCTTGTCCATTGAGTTGGAGAGCAAGGGATTGAGAGAAAAACGGATGTCAGTCTTTTTGCAACCTAATCTTGGTGTGATATCCCATCGCTTTTGCTGTATTAAAATCATTAGGTCAAGTCCACACTCAAGGAAAGATTAATACACAGGGGAAAAACACAAGGAAGTGGAGGTCATTTTCCACAGTTATGCCCCTTGGTTTCACAATAATTCACTTCTCTCCCATGGGTATATACATTCACTTCTTCCCAACTTGCCCAAATTATGATCCCATTACAATTCATTATAAATGAGCTGATAGCATCAGCTCAGTTTCAGAATCTCATCATTTGAGTCAAATCCACCTACAGATAAAACTCCTCAGTGTAGTTCTTTAAGTCCAGCTCCTTGAATTTGTTCCTCTTAAGTGTTAGGCCCTGAAAATAGGGAGACAAGTTATCATTACCAGGAATCTATAAGCTGAACAGTTCTGAGAGTTCACACAAGACGAGGAAACATTCCAATTTGAAAAAGCCAGAGTGCGGAAATCCTGTTGTACACCTGTGACATTTAGGAGAGATGTAAAAAGTATTATATCTTCATTGTAGAGCTAAATTGTTGCAAACTACAGGCCTCCTTGAATCCACACTAAAAACATTTTTAAAAAGCTGAGAAACAAGTAATTATGATGAGGGGGAAAAAAATCAATACTCTTAAAAGGAAGGCTACAAGGTTCAGATATTTAGCAACATAACATCAAATCTAACAGTAAATTAAGTAGTCGTGTGAAGAAGAAAGAAATGTGACCTAGAACCAAGAGAAAAGTTATCCACAGACACTGCTGCTGCCTCTGCTGCTAAGTCGCTTCAGTCCTGTCCGACTCTGTGCGACCCCATAGACGGCAGCCCACCAGGCTCCCGCATCCCTGGGACTCTACAGGCAAGAATACTGGAGTGGGTTGCCATTTCCTTCTCCAATGCATGAAAGTGAAAAGTGAAAGCAAAGTCGCTCAGTCGTGTCTGACTCTTTGCGACCCCATGGACCACAGCCTACCAGGCTCCTCCATCCATGGGATTCTCCAGGTAAGAGTACTGGAGTGGGTTGCCATTTCCTTCTCCACCAGAGACACTAGCTAGAAACGAATACTAAAATGATATAGATGGTAGAATTAGCAGATAAGGAATTTGTAAAACCTTTCTTATGGGTCAAATAAGAAGTCTTGATTGGAATGAAAAGTTATTATAAGTGAATCAAAATAAGATGCAACATTTCAAAAATATGTAAAATGCTGCTAAACAATGATTAGAAGAAAATTTATCACATAAATGCTTATATTAGAGAAGATGAATCGTATGAAATCAATAATCTATGCTTCTACTTCAGTACTTGAAAAAACTAAAATGTATCCAGAGAAAGTAGAAGAAATGAAATAATAAAGAGCAGAATCAATAAAACTGAAAACAGGAAATAAAAATGTAATGAAGTATAAAGCTTGTCCTACAAAAAACTCAGTAGGATTGACAAATCTCTAGCCATTGGCAGATGAATTAGATAAAGAAGATGTATTATATTCATACAATGAAATATCAGTCAGTCATAAAAAAGTGAAATAATGCCATTTGTAGCAACAGGGATAGACCTAGAGATTACCATATTAAGTGAAGTTTGTCAGACAGAGAAAGACTTACCAGCAACAATTTGAATGTAAATTTAAAGTCACACAAATTATTTTAACATCAAAATCATAAAATTGTAGAGATAAATTTAAAAATAGGACTATAGCTATTTTTCAAAACACATTGAACTGTAGAGTTAAAATGGGGCATTTCATTTATATATGTAAATAGTTTATACCTCAATAAGGTAATAACAAAAAATACAGATTGGACAGTCATCTGCTGAACAGTCTTCAAGAAAATCCATTAAACAAAGTGAGAGGTAATCCTTGTTAGAATTCCAGATTACTAGTTTTCTCTTAACCAATAATTGTTGTACATTTAGGTAAGACCCCTAACCTTTTGTTAAATTTTTTTTGCATAACTATTTAACAATTGTTATGCAATGCACTGTCAGAGATAATAATAGTCAGACACAAATCTACAATATATACAGCCCAGTCTATATCAGATATGCTGCCTATGTTTCTGTTAAAAAAAGGTAATGACATGTCCGAACTCTCATCAAAGGTCAGTTTTATTACGTCTTGTCTTTCAAGGACACATTCATTTCTATTACCTTCTTATCCCTGAGTCATCAGTTTTCCTCAACAGACTATTACCAACAGCATATAAAATACGTCATAAGAGCTTCCATTTTGAAAAAATATAAATAACAGCAACAACAATCTCCTTTAGCTCTACAAGACCTCTTCAGTTATTATCTCACAATCTTTTCCTCTTCAGAGCAAAATTTCTTGATTAACCTTGATTATTATATATTTATTGATTATAAATATAAATAATCTATATTTATTGATTATAACATTTCTTGATTATTCTATATTTATTGTCTCCACATCTAAATCATCCATTCATTCAAAAACACACAAATATAGCTTTTTCTCCTGTTGTTGTTCAGTAGGCCAAGTAAAGATGTGATTTAATGACTAGAAGTTTTCACTAAACCCATTAAGCTACTCACCAAGCAATTACAAAAGTAATATTTATTAACCCTTTTCTATGTGACAATTATAAAATATTTTATGTACATTATCACATTTAAAATCCTAACAATATTCTTAGGAGGTGGTGTGCTATAGTTCAGTTGCCAAGTCGTATCCAACTCTTTTTGACCCTATGGACTGCAACATGCCAGGCATCCCTGTCCTTCACTATCTCCCTGTCCTTCACTATCCCAAACTCAAACTATCTTCACTAGTCTGAGTTTGCTCAAACTCATGCTCATTGAGACGGTGATGCCATCCAACCATCTCATCCTCTATCACCCTCTTCTGCTCCTGCCCTCAGTCTTTCCTAGCATTATGGTCTTTTCCAGTGAGTTGGCTCTTTGCATCAGGTGGCCAAAATACTGGAGATTCAGCTTTAGCATCAGTCCTTCCAATGAATATTCAAGACTGATTTCCTTTACAATTGATTGGTTTGATCTCCTTGCTGTCCAAGGGACTCTCAAGAGTCTTCCCAAGTGCCACAATTCAAGAGCATCAGTTTTTCAGAGCTCATCATTCTTTATGGTCCAACTCTCATATCCGTACACAACTACTGGAAAAACCATAGCTTTGACTATATGGACCTTTGTCAAAAAAGTGATGTCTCTGCTCTATAAAGTGCTATCTAGGCTTGTCATAGCTTTCCTTCC
The DNA here is from genome assembly GCF_001704415.2 of Capra hircus. Lineage (NCBI taxonomy): Eukaryota > Metazoa > Chordata > Mammalia > Artiodactyla > Bovidae > Capra > Capra hircus. The sequence goes on from NC_030810.1 coordinate 48,507,928, forward strand.
AAGGAGCAAGCATCTTTTCATTTCATAGTGGCAACCACCATCCACAATGATTTTTTTGCAGCTTTTCTCCTACCACTTAGTAAAACTGTCTATTACTATGACTAACAACAGTATTCCCACTGACAGAACTAATGAGCATTTCTCTTTATTCATTTATTGCCTTTTACACTGTCAGTCATCACAGTTTACTATCCCTTCTTTGAATTATGTCTTCCTTGAAACAAGTGGCTTCCATGTTACCAGCTTTTTTAGTTATTGCTCTGAGTCTTCTTTATTTCCTCTTCTCTTCTCTATCCAAACTCTCAAAATTGTGGTATCCACAGCTCTGCTACTGGTCCTTTGCTTTGCTATATTTGGCTAATCTATAGAGAAATTAAAAGATGCTTACTTCTTGGAAGAAAAGTTATGACCAACCTAGATAGCACATTCAAGAGCAGAGACATTACTTTGCCAACAAAGGTCCGTCTAGTCAAGGCTATGGTCTTTCCAGTGGTCATGTACGGATGTGAGAGTTGGACTGTGAAGAAGGCTGAGAGCCAAAGAATTGATGTGTTTGAACTGTGGTGTTGGAGAAGACTCTTGAGAGTCCCTTGGACTGCAAGGAGAGCCAACCAGTCCATTTTAAAGGAGATCAACCCTAGGATTTCTTTGGAAGGAATGATGCTAAAGCTGAAACTCCAGTACTTTTGCCACCTCATGCAAAGAGTTGACTCATTGGAAAAGACTCTGATACTGGGAGGGATTGGGGGCAGGAGGAGAAGGGGGCAACAGAGGATGAGATGGCTGGATGGCATCACTGACTCGATGGACGTGAGTCTGAGTGAACTCCGGGAGTTGGTGATGGACGGGGAGGCCTGGCATGCTGCAATTCATGGGATTGCAAAGTGTCAGACACGACTGAGCGACTGAAATGAACGGAACTGATAGAGAAAAGTAAGAGCTACTTAGAAATATTTTTTCCATTTGTCTGTCTCACAAAATCATAATGATGAAGAGTAACGAGGGTGAAAGTAATATAGACGTTCACAGTAATAAAAATGATTTTATTTAAATCCATGAGAAAACATTTATGGAAAATAAGAAAAGTAGAAAATTTACTTTCCCCAAGTTTATGAAATTCTATGAGTTCTTCAAGCCAGGGACAATTTTATTTTTCTAACTAGGCTTGTATTTGTATTCTTGAAACTTTCAAGTCATCGCAAACTACCAGGCTATACTTACTAGTTTAGAGTAATTTGAGAATAAATTTATTAGCAGATTTTTAAGAGATTTTGCTTCCAATACATTAGCACTGATCATAAATCTATTATCTTTGAAATCTATCCCTATATTTAGCTGTACATGTAGGACAAGCTGTTTTCTTAAAATTTATAGAGCTTTCATATTGCATAGTATAAATTATCACTTAAGAGAGTCTTTGCTGTGTTGCTATTGTTTTTTATATAGATTTCCTTTGCATATTTTCTTTTCTATCAAATTGTACATTTCCGATAATAAGTACACAATTTTTGGTAACTTCCTTTCCATATATACCATTCCCCCTATCTACTGTCCTGGCCAAAGTCCATGTAACTCAATACTGACAGAATATTAGGCACTCAACAAGTATTTTTCTATATTATTGTTTGAGGCTTTTTATACAAAAATATATAATGTGGTTAAAAGGCCCTAGAAAGGACAAACGAAAGCAGAAAATCATCTTGAGGTCAAAGTTCTGAGTGAAAGAAGAGGGTATTTTTTTTCTGGAACATGATAAATAGAGTAAGGAAGATAATGGTGATGGTTGCTGTCTCTGGGCCAAGCCGCAGCAGCCAGCACTATTGGAAAGCCTGAATCAGCAGCCTCACTGACCTAAATTAAACATTTTGCTAATATATAATTCTCTTCATTTTTTCTAATTTTACTTGGGTATTAAGTAAATCAGATGTGGACAAACCTTTTGCCAAATTAGTGAGTAGCTTTCAAATAACAAGAAAAATGATCATTTGCAATATTCATTGAATCTTGTTAACATGAATTACAAGGAAGAAGACCTGAAGCATGGTTTATTAAAAATTCAAATTTTTAGCAATTGTAGCAAGAATTTGGCTACTGATGCATTATTGGAAAAGTAAGACAAAAAGAAAACTTTTGACTTTGCAAATTAACTTGGTTAATCACATGTGTAAGGGAGAAGAATATAGATCCATATATTTTCTTACATTTAATAAAACATTTTCAAAATGATTGTGCTAATACCTTGGAGCATTTTTTTGGTATTTGCACCTTGAAACCTTGCAAATTAAAAATGCTTGTAATTTGAAAAATATCTATCGTTTCAAAAATTGGTATATGTACCAAAGTGAAGGTGTTAGTTACTCAGTCATGTCCAACTCTGTACGAACCCATGGATTGTAGCCCCTCCCCAGGATCCTCTGTCCCTGGGATTCTCCAGGCAAGAATACTGGAATGGGTTGCCATTCCCTTCTCCAGGGGATCTTCCCAAACCAGGGATTGAACTTGAGTCTTCTGAATTGCAAGCAGATTATTTACCAGTTGAGTCACAGAACCCTTCTACCAAAATTATGATTATTATTATGGCTCTGAAAATTTGAGCTATTATTAAGCAAAGTCATATTATTTCTTGCAGGTACATGACCATTACAGATTACTGTATTGTTTATTGTGCTCAATTGGATTTGCAACTTCTCAGTCTAGTAAACAACTAATTCTCCCAATACTGTTTACAGTGAGTTGAAGCTGCAGCTCTTGCCTATTCAGCAATCTCTTCTAATTTCTAAGCAGTTGTATAAATCTTTCCTGCTTCGAGGGACACAAAGACTCCTATGATGAAGTGGCCAGCATGGTGGCTTAACATGCTGAAGGCTAGCTTTTTCCCTTTATGCATCCTAGGGCCTACTGTCTTACTCCTGGCATAGTAGATCAGATTTTTTAATTCCATCCAGGGTAATTAGTACACATTAGGATCTCAATACACAATGCAGATGGTCAGCATTAGTAAAGATGCCTTGTGAATGTTTTCTGAGTGGTAGAAAAGAAAAAGAAATGACTAGCTGCAACAGGTCTTTGGAGGTTTAATGAGAGTGACCCATTAAATACAACTCCAACTTGGTGAGAGTTGTACATATCCACACTCTAAAATTTGAGGTAATGTCTTTATTTTCTGTTTTTCAAATGCATTCTAAAAAATAGAATAAAGAGCTGGAGTGTCCTTAACCTTCCCAAGATAGAAAATTTTCACTGAGAAAGTTGCATTCCCTAACCTATGGGCTTCCCTGGTAGCTCAGATGTCAAAGAATCTGCCTGAATGCATGATACCTGGATTCAATCCCTGGGTTGGGAAGATCCCCTGGAGAAGGAAATGGCTACCCACTTTAGTATTCTTGCCTTCTGTTTTAGGGAGAGCAAACCTCCTGGTAGTCACTTAGCTTACAATATGCTGAAAACTCAGGATTGAAAGCTGCCCTGAAATAAGTTTAGTGATGTAACTAAAATGGCTGGATATTTGACATATTTGTTATCAACTTTTTATGAGAGCTGCATTTGTCTAGATTTTGCGGAATTTGTCAAGGTTTTGAAACCTTGGCAACCGTGGTAAAAATAATTTGGAATCATTTAGGGAGACTCGAGAACTATGATCAGTATTCAATATTCTATGCTTTAGGCTTCATGTTATTTCATTGGTTTTTCACCAAAATATTGAGACCAATAAATCAATTGCATATGTCATACTTTTTGAAAAATATGCTTCAATTTTTAGACCAGTTTTTGGTTCACAGAAAATTGGAGTAGAAGGTATAGTGATTTCCCATATATCTCTTACCCCCATATTTGCATAGCTACTCACACTATCAAAATCCCACACCACAGTTTTCTATAATAGATGGACCTACACTGACACATATTATCCCTCTAAGCCTATAGTTTACTTCAGGATTCACTCCTAGTGTTGTATATTTTATGGGTTTTGCCAAAGGTTTAATGACATGTACCACTCCATGAAATTCTCCAGGCAAGAATACTAGAGTGGGTAGCCATTTTTTCTCCAGTGCATCTTCTCGACCTAAGGGTCAAGCCTGGGTCCTCTGTATTGCTGGCAGATTATTTAACATCTAAGCCACCAGAGAAGCCCCATCCACTGCTCTGGTACCATCCAAGGTAGTTTTGCTTCCCTTAAAAATTCCTCTGTGCTCCTCTTTTTCATAATTCCCCATCCCAACCCCTGGAAACCACTGATCTTTTTACTGTCTCCATCATTTTGTCTTTTCTAGAATGTTATATTGCTGTAATCACACAGCATGTACCCTTTTCAGATTTACTTATTTCATTCAGTAACATGCATTTAAGTTTCCCCTATTTCTTCATGGTTTGTTGGCCCATTTCTTTTTAGCACTGCCTATTTCTCCATTGGATGTACCACAATTTGTTTAATCAATTACCTAATGAAATATACCTGGGTTTCTTCCAAGTTTAGGCAATTAGGAATAAAGTTGCAACAAACATTCATGTGCAGGTTTTCATGTGCACAAAATTTTTCAACTCCTTTGGGTAAATATCAAGAAGTACAAAATGCTAGATTGTATAGCAACATTTAGCCTCGTAAGAAACTGCTAATATGTCTTCTAAAGTGACAGTTTTCATTCCCCAAAGCAATGAATGAAAGTTCCACATACGTGCTAACATTTGGCATTCTTAGTGTTTTGGATTTTGGTCATATGTGATACTTTTGAAAGTGAGTTCCTTTAATCAGTTCATTTCAGAATATATTTGTATTAATTGTATTATATATAACAATATGGAGCTAACATGTTAGGATATAGCATATTATAAATACTATAGTTATTGTTAAGTCACTAAGTCTTCTCCAACTGTTTTGCATTCTGATGGACTGTAGCCTGCCATACTCCTCTGTCTTTAAGATTTTCCAGGGAAGAATAATGGAGTGGTTTGCCATTTCCTTCTCCAGGGGATCTTCCTGATCCAGGGATCAAAACTGCATCTCCTGCTTTGCAGGCAGATTCTTACCACTGAGCCACCTGAGAAGAATATTCAAACTACTCTACATTAAAAATATTCAAAAGAGTACAGTTGTGTTCTTCTCATATGCTAGCAAGGTTATGCTTAAAATCCTTCAGGCTAGAATTCAACATTATATGAACTGAGAACTTCTAGATATAGAAATTTGGTTTTGAAGAAATAGGGGAGCAAGACTAGTGCTCCAAATTTGCTGGATCATGGAGAAAGCAAGGGATTTCCAGAAACAAAATAAAACATCTGTTTAACTAACTACACTAAAGTCTTTGACTATGTGGATCACAACAAACTGTAGAAAATTCTTAAAGTGATAGGAGTACCAGACCACCTTACCTGTCTCCTGAAAAACCTGCATGCAGGTCAAGAAGCAATAGAACCGGACATGAAACAACAAATTGGCTCCAAATTGGGAAAGGAGTACGTGAAGGCTGTATTGTCACCCTGCTTATTTAACTTATATGCCGAGTACATTATGTGAAATGCTGGGGGTGATGAATCACAGGCTGGAATCAAGATTGCTGAGAGAAATATAAACAACCTCAGATATGCAGATGATACCACTCTAATGGCAGAAAGTGAAAAGGAATTAAAGAACCTCTTGCTGAGGGTGAAAGAGAAGAGTGAAAAAGTGGGATGGAAATGTAACATTGAAAATAAAAAAGAATATCATGGCATCCAGTCCCATCACTTCATGGCAAATAGAAGGAGAAAAAGTGAAAACAGTGACAGATTTTATTTTCTTGGCCTCCAAAATCACTGAGGATGGTGACTGCAGCCATGAAATTCAGAGACATTTGCTTTTTGGAAGGAAAGCTTTGGAAAACATAGCATACTACCAGAGACATCACTTTCTGTGACAGGTCTGTATAGTCAAAGCTATAGTTTTTCCAGTAGTCATGTATAGGTATGAGTGTTGGATCAGAGAGAATGCTATGAATTGAATGCTGAAGAATTGATGCTTTTGAATTGTGGTGCTGGAAAAGACTCTTGAGAATCCCTTGGACAGCAAGGAGATAAAACCAGTTAATTCTAAAGGAAATCAACCCTGAATATTCACTGGAAGGATTGTTGAATCTGAAGCTCCAATACTTGGGCCACTTGATGCAGAAAGCCAACTCTGAAACAGACACTGATGCTGGGAAAGATTGAAGCCAAAAGAAGAAGGAGGTGGCAGAGGATGAGATGGTTAGAGAGCAGCAATGAACATAAGTTTGAGCAAACTCTGGGAGATAGTGGAGGACAGAGGAGCCTGACATACTGCAGTCCATTTTATTGCAAAGACTTGGACATGATTTAGCGATTGAACAACAAATAATATAAATATATGTGTGTTTGTATCTATAGGTACATTTGCATGTGGGCATGCTACCTTTAAATTATAACATTCTTACTTGAATATTTAGCCACAAAAAAAGGATAGAAATTTATACTCTTATTCCTATAGATAACAAGTGCCAGATTAAATACACTTTTAAGACAAAGAAATGCATAAACTGTCTCATATAGGACTGTATATGTTTGTATTTAGTAACAGGGAAGCAGCTGATGAAGCAATCTCTGAACTGGTGTCTGATATTAAGTTTTATATCATACTCTTTACTTACTGATCCTTTAGCATAGCTTATTCTTTTTCAAGAAAATACTTGATAGATGCTGCAAATTATCAGTTTGAATAAAGAGAAGCAGGGCAAATCCTCATATGTTTTTGGTTATTACTATCTATTTCTCATTAACCTCTTGACCAACTAGTGGGAGCTACTGATCTGTGTAGTAAAGATGAGAAAAATGTCAGTCAGTCTATCATATTAAAAATATACATCAAAAACTAACTTATAATTAAAGTCAGAGCATGTCACATATTTAATGTAAAAGAAAAAAAAACTCCTAGTAATGGTTAACTTCCTCATTTTCCTCTTTTATGGAGAGAAGTTGAAAATCACATTAGGTTTAAGGCAAGATAATTACTTGTCTGGGTCATTCCTTTAACTATAATTCTAAATGAAAATCAAACCTCTATTATGAGGACATATAAAGAATTCATTGAGTAATAAATGCAATAATATCAAGGATTATGTTATTTCTTTATCTTCAATTACACTGACTGTTTCCATTGAAGTATTCAACCAGGGATGGTATATTTCTGTGTGCAGGTGTTTATGCATACTCCATCTAGCATGAAGAGTCCAGGGTATACAATCTCTTTTGCCACGGTGCCAGAAGTAACCAAAGACACTGATGCAATTGCTTTGAAACTTGAATATTGTACACAAAAGTCAAATGAATTTTCCCAATAATTATGAATGATATGTTCTAATAATGCATCTGTAACTTGTGCTCTCCTGAGCATGAAAAAGAACTATAAAAATAAAGCTTAGACTCAGATGAATGGTCAATTTTTTAAAAATTTTTATTCTTTAAAATATTTGGGGCTAACAATGAGATTACTTTGCTAATTTAAGGATAGTTTCCAATATGATATGGGTGTATTACATATAAACTACAATCCTTTCTAGATAATAAAAATAGATATACACATACACCTCTATATTTATATACCTACCTTATATCATTGATCAACATATAATTTACATATGACAATACTGTTGATCTTTTGGTTATTTTGTGATTGATCATCAGTGTACATTTTCTTTGCCTTTCAAAGTGCTTATTCCTCATGAGTAATATAGGTCTGATGAATAAAATTAAGTAGCACTAAGAAGCAAAATAAAGATAATAAATACAAATAAGATTTCAAAGTTATCCACTACTAAAATGTTGATGAATTTACAGAAGTAAGAAACAGTTGTTTGGAGTTAAAGAAATCTGGATTTAAAACCTGATCACCAGTCTATAAGCTCTATTAATTTTAATTAATTTACCTTACCAAAAAGGTTCACATTTATCATGTGCACAATGGAAATGATAAGCATCAGATTTTTGTGAGGACAAAAATGAGAAAATGCAGCTGCTGCGTTCAGTTCAGTTCAGTTGCTCAGTCATGTCCAACTCTTTGCGATCCCATGGACTGCAGCCTGCCAGGCTTCCCTGTCCATCACTAACTCCTGGAGCTTACTCAAACTCATGTCTATTGAGTTGGTGATGCCATCCAATCATCTCATCCTCTGTTGTCCCCTTCTCCTCCCACCTTCAATCTTTTCCAGCTTCAGGGTCTTTTCAAATGAGTCAGTTCTTTGCATCAGGTGGCCAAAGTATTGGAGCTTCAGTTTCATGGCATCTGTCCTTCCAATAAATATTCAAGACTGATTTCCTTTAGGATAGACAGATTGGATCTCCTTGCAGTCCAAGGGACTCTCAAGAGTCTTCTCCAGCACCACAAAGCAAAAGCATATAGAGATACGTATATATTTTCAAATTAGTGTTCTCATATTCTTGGGATAATTATCAGGGATGCAATTGCTGTATAATATGGTAGCTCCATTTTTAATATGTTTGAGAATCTCCATAGTGTTTTCATAGTAATTCACCAATTTACATTTGCATAACAGTTTATGAGAGTTCCCTTTTCTCTATATACTCATCAACATTTGTTATTTGTTGCCTTTTTGATAATAGCCATTTTGATAGGTGTGAGTCGGTAACTTAATGTGGTTTTGATTTTCATTTCTCTGATGATTAATGATGTTGAGCATGTTCTCATATGTCTATTGTTATTTGTATGTCCTCTTTGAAAAAATGCATACGGGTACTTGGCCCATTTTTAATTGAGTTTTTTTCATGTTATATGCATTCATTTTATATTTTGTATATAAAGTGTCTTTCAATTGCAAATGTATTCACCCATTCAGTAGACATCCTTTTCATTTTGTTCATAATTTCCTTTTCTGTGAAAAAGCTTTTTAATTTGATATTTAGCATCATTTAATTATTTTCAATTTTTTTCCCTTGCCCGAGGACACATATCCAAAAAAAGGCTATTGAAACCAATATCAAAGAACAATCTGCTTATGATTGTTCTAGAAGTTTTATGGTTTCAGGTCTTGTATTCAAGTCCTAAATCCATTTTGAGGTTATTTTTGTTTGTTGTATGAGAAATTATTATTTTTTTCCCCTTGCATTTACCTGTCCAGTTTCCCAACACCTTTTATTGAGTCTATTTTTTCATCATTGTATTTTCTAGCCTCCTTTGCAATAGGTTAATTGTGCTTATAAGTGTTGCTTTATTTCTGGACTCTCTATTCTGTTCCATCAATTTGTGTGTCTGCTTTTTGCCAGTGCCATACTGCTTTGATGACTATAGGTTTATAGTACAGTTTGACATCCTGGTGCATGATACCTCCAAATTTGCTCTTCTTTCTCAAGATACTTAGTAATTAAGGGTCTTTTGTGTTTACCTACAAAGATAAAATTTATTTGTTCTACTTAAAGGGGAGGAATCAGCAGTTTTTTTTTTTTTGTTTAATTTTCTGTTCCATTTTTTTCTCACACTCTGTTCTCCGTGATTTGTTATATATATTTTTTTCTGTTTCTTGTGGCTTGTTATTATTTCAATAGTCTGAAGATTGGTGATGTTCTCTAAATGTTAAAGTGTCAGTAATTTCATGTATCTTAATGGAAATATTAGTACATATTGCTCGATCAGAAACAGAGGACTGGGTATATCATAAATATACTCATATCTTTCTCTCAATAGATTTGGTTTGTGGCCTGAGTTTTAATAAGAAGCCCATATTTGATATGTTTTGTCAAATCCATGGTGAAAGCTCCACATATTTGGCCAGGCTATTGGCTGACTACTGTGTGGTGTATCGTCATGCATTGTTCTTTGAGCACATCAGAATTCAGTAAAGATACATGAAGTTTGACATTCTAGCTAGAAGATTAACTCAAACTTTATATAGGTTATATATTTATAAAAACAATATATATGTGTAGAAGTAAAATGAAGTAGTAATTTCATTGTTACTGGTTTTTCAAATGTTTAAAAGTCACAAATGTGGTAAAGAGACAGAAGAATTAAATCAATGATTTGGAACAAAAGTAGTAGATTTGTAGGCAATTAGACATTCAATTGAATTATTGTACATCATCATTGCTGTTTAACTAACCTTTATTTTTTACACAATCCATTTTGTTGGTATACTTATGAGCTGTGCTGTGTATCATCACTTCTTTAAACATTTTCCATCTTTGCTCTAGATCATATTCCTTCCTATCTTCATATAAATCTTATACTTAAATATTGAATCCTGATCTTCACTTTTTCCATGTCTACTATCATTCCTTAAATCAGTCAGATATGTATAAATATTTTCTACCTAAAAAAAGGTGAAACAGACATATTTAAAAGTTACACAATGCTCCTTTTTACAGGTATTGTCTTCATTACTGTTTTATCTTTGAGGATATTAAGATTCAGAGATAGTAACGGCCTTGTCACAGGTCACAAGGAGAAGCACCACTGACATTGAAACTCTGGGTATAGGGTTACAAAGTCAGTTTTCCATCCAGTACTTCATATGACATATTGTTTCTATTAAATGTAGTATTGTACTACTTGTTTTATTGAATACAGTGTATGAAGATACCAAGGAGCAAATTTGTCTAAGAAAGCTCTGAAACTTGCAAGATGCTTTAATATTTTATTAAAGGAATCATACTAGCATGGTACTACCTGGTTCAGTGAGTCATATTTTTCTGTAATTCAAATACACTTCTTAACTAATTCTCCTTGTGAAAAGAAGTTGAAGAATTACACCAGCTGCAATATATTGTGCCCAATTTCTGTGAATTAGCATGAAGACTAAAATTCCTAGAAAATTGATGGTTGGTGGAATTTACATAATTTTGGTCATATTAAGAACTTCCAGTTATTTAAATATAATTTGTCCCTTTCTGCTATAATATCATGCCTTTTTTTGTGAAATGAAGCTAACAGCTGAGGCCGAATTCATTTAAATTCTATTATACAGTCAGTGAGCAATTGATAAGTATCTCTTCCATAAAAATGATCCTTTGAGGATGAATTATCTACGCTAATTTGACTTATTAATGTAGTCTTCTTTTATAGACCACTAGAAATTCCCTCACATATATATTTTTTTTTCATAGTAAATTATCTATACGTTACTAAGTCATCTAGATACATGCATTGCTTTTTTGGTTCTAGTACATTCTAGTACACATAAAACAAAGAAGAGTATTTCCAATTATGTGTTCCTTACTTTCTGAATTCTCATCAAAATTTATAACCTGTGATTGTCATCAATATTAAGGAACTATAAATTATCTAGATATGTCTGTAATCTTTCTGTTTTTCTTCCTTAAGCTATGTTGGAAAAAATGTTTCTTCCATCCAAAGAGAATTTTCTACCTGTATTCTGTAACTGACCCATCCTCCACCTTTTTATTTTGGATGCATCAATTACTCCCTCTTACAGCTTCAAATCTACCTGTGTGTTCCTGCTCTCCTTTCAACATATACACAACCTTCTTCATTTAAAATAGCAAATGCTTCTAAATCTCTATGCTAACCTTGTATGTCTCTCTAGAAACTTATATATATTTCTACTTTTTTGATGACAGCGTCTATGTTCTTTTTATATACTGCCCTAACTTTGTTTTTGCCTAATAGTCTAACTTCTTAACATGCCATATACAATTTAGCATGGGGCAGATAAATAAGTATCTAGATGTAGGATGACAAAGGCTTTGAGTATGTCATTGGTAATAGAGAAAGAAAGAAATGGTCAGATTTGGCAAATATTTTAGAAATAGAATCAAGAGAACTTGGTAATGAATTTTATGAGGGATAACGCTGCAATGCCAAAGAATGCTCAAACTACCGCACAATTGCACTCATCTCACACGCTAGTAAAGTAATGCTCAAAATTCTCCAAGCCAGGCTTCAGCAATACATGAACCGTGAACTTCTTGATGTTCAAGCTGGTTTTAGAAAAGGCAGAGGAACCAGAGATCAAATTGCCAACATCTGCTGGATCATGGAAAAAGCAAGAGAGTTCCAGAAAAAACATCTATTTCTGCTTTATTGACTATGCCAAAGCCTTTGACTGTGTGCATCACAATGAACTGTAGAAAATTCTGAAAGAGATAGGCATACCAGACCACCTGACCTGCCTCTTGATAAATCTGTATGCAGGCCAGGAAGCAACAGTCAGAACTGGACATGGAAGAACAGACTGGTTCCAAATAGGAAAAGGAGTACGTCAAGGCTGTATATTGTCACCATGCTTATTTAACTTATATGCAGAGTACATCATGAGAAATGCTGGACTGGAAGAAACACAAGCTGGAATCAAGATTGCCAGGATAAATATCAATAACCTCAGATATGCAGATGACACCACCCTTATGGCAGAAAGTGAAGAGGAACTAAAAAGCCTCTTGATGAAAGTGAAAGAGGAGAGTGAAAAAGTTGGCTTAAAGCTCAACATTCAGAAAACAAAGATCATGGCATCCGGTCCCATCACTCCATGGGAAAGAGATGGAGAAACAGTGGAAACAGTGTCAGACTTTATTTTTTGGGGCTCCAAAATCACTGCAGACAATGATTGCAGCCATGAAATTAAAAGATGCTCACTCCTTGGAAGAAAAGTTATGAGCAACCTAGATAGCATATTAAAAAGCAGAGACATTACTTTGCTGACTAAGGTCCGTCTAGTCAAGGCTATAGTTTTTCCAGTGGTCATGTATGGATGTGAGAGTTGGACTATGAAGAAGGCTGAGTGCCGAAGAATTGATGCGTTTGAACTGTGGTGTTGGAGAAGACTCTTGAGAGTCCCTTGGACTGCAAGAAGATCCAACCAGTACATTCTAAAGCAGATCAACCCGGGGATTTCTTTGGACGGAATGATGCTAAAGCTAAAACTGCAGTACTTTGGCCACCTCATGTGAAGAGTTGACTCATTTGGAAAAGACTCTGATGCTGGGAGGGATTGGGGGCAGGAGGAGAAGGGGACGACCAAGGATGAGATGGCTGGATGGCATCACTGACTCGAGGGACATGACTCTGAGTGAACTCCAGGAGTTGGTGATGGACAGGGAGGCCTGGCGTGCTGCAATTCATGGGGTCTCAAAGAGTCGGATACAACTGAGTGACTGAACAGAACTAAAGGCTGCTAATGCAGTAGAAAAGTACCAAGAAGGAATTCCAGAGTACTCTGTGGGCAAAAACAGTAAGCAACAGGAGAACATGTTTGTGCTAGAAATGCCAAGAGTTACCTTTGTCATCATTTTTTGAGATAGATACCTAAGAATACTCCAAGTGAAATTAGATTCTGAAGCTCAGAAGAAAAATCAATTATAAACATACATCTTGGAGATGTTAGGATTATTATTATTTTTTTAATTTTAGAAATAGAATGACTCTCTAAAGTAAACCATCATGAATGAAGATAGAATTGTGCCTGTAACTGGCCCATTAGAAGTGTCCCAATTATAATTCATGTTCTAGATGTAATATTTACTTACATCAAACAAATAAAAACCCTTATTTGAAAATGTTAGGATTTTATTTGGGCATTTAATGTATCAGACTAAAAATCTTCAGGTCATTATCAGGCTCTTCTATTTCAATCACAACCACACTTATCATTCACTTCTGCCCACACTTCTTTCAAACATGTTTCAACAGTTTCATTGTTATGACCCTTGTTCAAACTACTGTTCTCCATGTAGGCGTCAGAGAAAGACTTTCAACAGAGAGATAAAATCAAGTTAATTTAATCTTAGTTTACTGAGAATTTCTATCATGACTGTGTTGAAATTTCTCAAATGATTTTTTTGTATTTGTTGATATGATTATGCATTTTTCTTCTTTAGCTTGTTGGCATGATGGATTATGTTAATGTTTTAATGTTGAGCCACCCTTGCATACCTGGGATAAATCCCTTTTGGTTGTGGCAGTTTCTTAGTATTTTGTTGAAGGTTTTTACATACGTGTTCGTGACAGATACTGGCTTAGAGTGTTCTCAAATTGTCTTTGTTTTTGTTCTGGTAGTGATACTGGCCTTATAAAATGAGTCAGGAGATTTTCTCTCTGCTTCTGTCTTTGGGAAGAGATTGTGGAGAATTGGTACCCTTACTAGGCTTTTACTATTTTCTGTCAACTAATTTGCTCAATATTCATATGTTTATTTGTTTATTACCTTTCCTTCCTCCTCAGGAATGTAAGCTCAATGAGATTAGGGTTCAATCTATTTTGATTACTTTAGCTTTACTGCTAGTACAATACTGGACACAAAGGAGGCATTCAAATGTTTGTGAAAAATAAATAAAAGAGGGTATATATAATAAGTGCGTGAGAGTTGGACTGTGAAGAAGGCTGAGGGCCGAAGAATTGATGCCTTTGAACTGTGGTATTGGAGAAGACTCTTGAGAGTCCCTTGGACTGCAAGGAGATACAACCAGTCCATTCTAAAGGAGCTCAACCTGGGGATTTCTTTGGAAGAAATGATGCTAAAGCTGAAACTCCAGTACTTTGGCCACCTCATGTGAAGAGTTGACTCATTGGAAAAGACTCTGATGCTGGGAGGGATTTGGGGCAGGAGGAGAAGGGGATGACCAAGGATGAGATGGCTGGATGGCATCACTGACTCGATGGACGCGAGTATGAGTGAACCCTGGGAGTTGATGATGGACAGGGAGGCCTGATGTGCTGCGATTCATGGGGTCGCAAAGAGTTGAACACGACTGAGCAACTGAACTGAACTGAACTGATGCACTTAATATTAATCTAATTTATTTACTTAATATGTGTTTATTCATTAGCTACATCAACCATTTTTTAAAACGAGGTACAAAAGGAAAGATTTTCAACTTCCTTAAATCCAGAGTGTGAACAGCAATTTAAAATTTCCTGTTGATGAATAGCTTTGTGATTGTACAATGCTGTCCCCTACTATTTCAGATCTTTGTCAAATCACCCTAAATTTATTTTCAAAGGTTTAGAGATAAAACTTCTTGGAAAATTTTTTTTTCTATTTGTCATAGATGTATCTGAAATGTAGGTTTATTATTTTACTGGCCTGTACAAGAGTTTTCCATGGCAGAGTTTTGTTCCATTGGATAATTAAGATGATAAAATACAAGAGATTTTGCTGAATTCAGTGAATGCTGCTTATGTTTCAATGAGCATTAATGAGCTTTGTAATTGTCCCATGGAGCAAAACTCATATCTCATTAGATTGATTCCCAAAATGCCTAAAGGTGAGCAGACACAACTATAGACATATAAGATAATTTCCTACTTAATTAGCTCTTTACTTGACACCACAGATACATATCCAGAACTATGGCTTGAAATGACAAACTTGTTTTTGTTATGACAAGTCAATGAAATGGTAGAATTCATAAAGAGCTTCTGTGAGCAGTTTAAGTCCATTCTCTGTTATGTTAATAAATTGGCATGTTATGACTTGATTCACAGAAAAGAGAGTATAAAGACCAAGTGTTTAAAGATTCCTAATTTGAACTGATATTACTTTATATTTTGTATAAAATATAGTATTAGAAGTACCACATGCATTTATTCAGATGCACACATCAGTGGTATTTGTTGTTTTCATTAAGTGGGTGATTAGTGCCAAGTGGTAGGAAATTTGCATATAATATTTTTCCTTCTAATAAAAACTCTGAAATTTGGAACTATTATTTTTGGGTATGGATGAGAAAGTTGATTATGTGTTTAAGTTACTTCCTATATTAGCTTGCTAGTGCTAGCATAACAAAATAGCATGACTGTGTGACTTAAAAAATAGAAGTTTATTTTCTCAGTTCTGGAGCCTGGATGTCCAAGATGGAAGTGTCAGCAGTTTGCTCCTGAGGACTACTTCCTTGACATGCATATTGCTGCCTTTTTGATATGTTCTCCCTTAAACTTTCACTGGGTGGGTACATCCTTGGTACCTCTTTCTCTTCTGATAAGAAAGTAAGTCATATGAGATGATTTCACCCTTGTGACTTCATTTAGTTTCAGTTGCTTCTGCAAAGTCCCTATCTTCAAATCTAGTCATATTGCATGGCACTGGCATTTAGGGCTTCAACATATTAATAAAAAGGAAACAATTCAGTCTGGAATTTGCTAAATATCACACTGGAACTAAGTGGAAGATCAGTAATTTGAATTCAGCTCTTTTCATCTTCAAAGTCTAGATTCCCATTCTGTATTCTCCATAATGTAAACTTGCATGAGATTCAGAGTAATGGGTATAAAGCTAAAAAACATTGATATATTTGAAGTGTTAAATGCAGTCATTACAACAAATGAAGAAAAATTTCAATTTATCTGGTTGTTTTTAAGTTCTCAGTACTTTTAAAAAGATTTCTTATATCTAATAAAGAAACCCAAGCAGGAATATGCTGATCAATCTTAGTTATTAATTGTACCTGCATGGGGAACAATAATCTTTAGGAAGCTTTTGAAGTTCAATATTTTAAACTGGTAATGTAAAATTGCTCCCAACATATATTTTCAAAGATGACAATCTAGTTGCTATTGTCACTTAGTATAACTAAGAGGTAGAAAATTTGAAGTATAATTCTTATTACCAGTGGTTAATAAACTATGTCTCATAAGAATATAGAAAACAGGGATTTCTTTAGAATTGTTCTATCTTCTTGGGGTAAGCTTACAAGACAACTGGTCTATTTAAAGTACATAGACAGCCTTTTGGAACTCAGATTATTAAACTCCAAGCTGTTCTAAGCCTGGATAGCCCATTGCCACATGTACATAAAGCTCACCCACACACCAAATGGCAACCCACTCCAGTACTCTTGCCTGGAAAATCCCATGGATGGAGGAGCCTGGTGGGCTGCAGTCCATGGGGTCATGAAGAGTTGGACACGACTGAGCGACTTCCCTTTCACTTTTCACTTTCATGCATTGGAGAAGGAAATGGCAACCCACTCCAGTGTTATTGCTTGGAGAATCCCAGGGAAGGGGGAGCCTGATGGGCTGCCATCTATGGGGTCGCACAAAGTCGGACATGACTGAAACGACTTAGCAGCAGCAGCAACACAATAAATTAATAGTGAAAATCTGTAAAATTTTCCATAGAGTTCAGAGAGTTTTGAGTTTTAATCACAAATCTTTAAATATGTGGCTATTCATATAGAGACCTATGAAGTGTCACTGAACAATGAAAAATCCTTATGCTTATTAAAGTATTATAATGGCCTTTTGGACACAAAGAAATTTAATTCCCTATTCTCATGCTACCATGTTTCCAGAAAGCTACATACAGTTTCTAAGTCCCAAATTATAAGAATAATGAAAGAAAGTAACTATTCATCTAATAGGAAATTATATCCCTTATCACGGCTCCTGGAGCATAGTAAATGCTTGACTTAATCGATTTGATTTTCTATTTGATTTTCTAACTATTTAGTTAAGGTCTGTCTCCATCTCTTGAGGCAAGTTCCATGGATTTACAGATTTTTTTTTTTTTTTTTTTGCATAGCACACTCTTGGTATTTTATATAGAGAAGATCCAATAAATGACTGTTAAATAATAATTAATGATTGAATTTTTATTTGCATATTATATTTGTAAAATTCCAAGTCAAGTGACTTAGAGAAGAGGAAGAAAAAACAAGGTACATACCTTGCTATTCAGTAATTGTTTCTATTGCTTATCAACAGACTAGAAACAGTATCCAATAAAGGAATAGATGATATTTAGTTTAAGAACAGCTAACTTGTATGCAGAGTGCATCATGAGAAACGCTGGACTGGAAGAAACACAGGCTGGAATCAAGATTGCTGGGAGAAATATCAATATCCTCAGATATGCAGATGACACCACCATTATGGCAGAAAGTGAAGAGGAACTAAAAAGCCTCTTGATGAAAGTGAAAGAGGATTGTGAAAAAGTTGGCTTAAAGCTCAACATTCAGAAAACGAAGATCATGGTATCCGGTCCCATCATTTCATGGGAAATAGATGGGGAAATAGTGGAAACAGTGTCAGACTTTATTTTTTGGGGCTCCAAAATCACTGCAGATGGTGATTGCAGCCATTAAATTAAAAGACACTTACTCCTTGGAAGAAAAGCTTTGAGCAACCTAGATAGCATATTCAAAAGCAGAGACATTACTTTGCCAACTAAGGTCCGTCTAGTCAAGGCTATGGTTTTTCCAGTAGTCATGTATGGATGTGAGAGTTGGACTGTGAAGAAGGCTGAGCACTGAAGAACTGATGCTTTTGAACTGTGGTGTTGGAGAAGACTCTTGAGAGTCCCTTGGACAGCAAAGAGATCCAACCAGTCCATTCTGAAGGAAATCAGCCCTGGGATTTCTTTGGAAGGACTGATGCTAAAGCTGAAACTTCAGTACTTTGGCCACCTCATACGAAGAGTTGACTTATTGGAAAAAACTTTGAAGCTGGGAGGGATTAGGGGCAGGAGGAGAAGGGGACGACAGAGGATGAGATGGCTGGATGGCATCACTGACTCGATGGACGTGAGTCTGAGTGAACTCTGGGAGTTGGTGATGGACAGGGAGGCCTGGCGTGCTGCGATTCATGGGGTCGCAAAGAGTCAGACATGACTGAGCGACTGAACTGAACTGAACTGAAGTTGATTCATTACCTTTGATGTGTTTCTTGTGTCTAGTTTCAGCTCGAAGAATGGGAAACTGCAGTTTAAAGATTCTTGCTCTTTTTTATGAACTTTGTCATGCATAATTATTCTTGTATCTTATGTAACATCTCCAATAATTTGTAGTCAGAGAATTTTCAGGTTGACTTAGTATGCCATTGTATTAAAAAGACGACTTCAGAGAAAAACAATAATGTCTTTTCAAAGATAGCTTTTAATTCAGTCAATAATTATGTGCCAGGCAATCTACTAAGTTCTTGTAAAATATTTGTGAACAATACAAATTCCTGCCCTTGTAGGTAACAGAGTAAAATATATATACACAAATAAAACAGCCTATTTAAAGATGCCAACTACTATGAAAAAATATAATGAGCAGAAGAGGTCAAATAGGTCTGGGCTGGGTAAATATAAGACAGAGAGTAGTAACTCTTTCTGTGAAACTGAAAAGTGAGTGAAATAGTTGGGAGCTGAGAAAGTCAAAGAATGTTTGAAGAAAGTCTCTTCTAAGCAGAGAGAATGGCTACAAGACATAAAATAAAGACAGCAAGAAGACAGAAGGGTTTCAGAGTAATAAAGGGTAAAAGTAGAATAGGTGAAGTCACACAGTCAGAGAGATTACATTTTAAATGCTGAATGCTGTAATCTAATTCTATAAGCTAGTAAATATTGGCTTCCAATTATGCTGTTATTTCTTTAGGGCATTTGCTATTACTTATTGTATTCCTAGTGCATGTCATTGCACCTGCCACAGAGTAGTTGACTGATGAAACTGAAGAATCAATCACTAGGATACTGATTATGTAATTTTTGTGCCAAAAACAAAACCTGATTTCTAAAACTGATAATCTAAAATACCAAATATTTAATTCATTAATAAGTTTTTTTTGTATTAATACATCTTGATTGCTATGACTTTGTCATTTTTGTAGGAAATATCTCAGAGATATTATGGGTAGAACAATAGAGGAAAAGATTCTCATACAGCTCTACACAAAAAGAGAAAAGAAAAAAAGAGAAAGAGAAAGGCAGAGATGGAGGGGGAGAGAGAGAGCAAATGGGAAGAGATTTTGTCAATTTTTAAGTACAGTCCCTCTTTGTATTGGCAAAGGATTGGTCCCAGAATCCAGCCAAGATGAAAACAATCTGCAGATATTCAAGTCTCATAATCAGCCCTCTCTATTTGCATCCACAAGTTCAACTAAATTTGGATCATGACATAGGTAGTACATGATCCAGAGTTTGTTGTATCTGAGGACAGGGAGGGCTAGCTGTACAGATTTTGATTTAAAAATCACATTCTGTCTTTGTTTATCTTCAGTTAGGTTTCTGAAAATGATATAACTAAAATCCAATCCAACTTGTTTGGAAACTTCAATTATCACCCTCTATTTTATTCTCCCAAAGTAAAAGAGAAACATCTTCATGCATTACTGGAAATATATCCCATGCCCATCATAAATGGGAGCCAAAGAGCTGATTGGCTATATATATATATATATATATATATATATATATATATATATATAAAATTGATAAGTTGAAACACTAATTTGATATATGGGTAGATATTTTTGTTAAGATATGAAATATTTCCATAATTGCAATTTTCCTAGGGCCCTGAAAGAGATGGGACTACCAGACCACTGGACCTGCCTCTTGAGAAATCTGTATGCAGGTCAGGAAGCAACAGTTAGAACTGGACATGGAACAACAGACTGGATCTAAATAGGAAAAAGGAGTACATCAAGGATGTATATTGTCACCCTGCTTATTTAACTTATATGCAGAGTACATCATGAGAAACACTAGGCTGGAAGAAGCAAAAGCTGAAATTAAGATTGCTGAGAGAAATATCAATAACCTCAGATATGCAGATGACACCACCCTTATGGCAGAAAGTGAAGAGGAACTAAAAAGCCTCTTGATGAAAGTGAAAGTGGAGAGTGAAAAAGTTGGCTTAAAGCTCAACATTCAGAAAACAAAGATCATGGCATACGGTCCCATCACTTCATTGGAAATAGACGGGGAAACAGTGGAAACAGTGTCAGACTTTAATTTTTGGAGCTCCAAAATCACTGCGGATGGTGACTTGCAGCCATGAAATTGAAAGATGCTTGCTCCTTGGAAGGAAAATTATGACCAACCTAGATAGCATATTCAAAAGCAGAGACATTACTTTGCCAACAAATGTCCATCTAGTTAAGGCTATGGTTTTTCCAGTAGTCATGTATGGATGTTAGAGTTGGACTGTGAAGAAGGCTGAACGCCAAAGAATTGATGCTTTTGAACTGTGGTTGGAGAAGACTCTTGAGAGTCCCTTGGACTGCAAGGAGATCCAACCAGTCCATTTTAAAGGAGATCAGCCCTGGGTGTTCATTGGAAGGACTGATGCTGAAGCTGAAACTCCAATACTTTGGCCACCTGATGTGAAGAGCTGATGCTGGGAGGGAT